>NC_084695.1:300000-440923 GCF_028389875.1 Rhea pennata | reverse complement strand
CGAGCGCCGCTACAACTTCCGCTTCGAGGAGCCCGACGGCCAGCAGGTCGGGGGGCACCGAGGCCGGGGGGAGACCGGGGTGCGGGGCGGAGGGTCCCAGCTCCCACCCCGGCCTCGCCGCCTGCCCCCAGGTGAGGACGTATCCCCGGAGCATCGCCACGTCGGTGCGGCGCCGGGACGAGCGCCGCAAGGAGAAGCGGGAGCGCGTCCGGGAGAGGAAGAAGAAGGTGGGAGATGGGGAAAGGGGGGTGGGGGGGAAGAAGCGCCGTCGGGGGGCTCCTGGGGCCGGCGGCGGGGCTCCGTGGGGCCCCTCAGCCGTCCGTCCGTCCGCAGGAGAAGCTCCGCAAGCGGGAGGAGCTGAAGCAGCTGAAGAACCTGAAGCGGGAGGAGATCGCGGCGCGGCTCGCCCGGCTGCGCCAGGCCACCGGCAATGCCGCCGTCGGCTTCTCCGAGCGCCTCCTCGAGGACGACTTCGACCCGGCCCAGCACGACCGGCTCATGGAGGTCGGCTCCGGTTGTCCCCCCGCCGGCGTCGCCGACGACTTTCCCGGCGCCCCGCGACTCTCTCCCTTCTCCCCCCAGGAGTTCTTCGGCGACGACTACTACGGCCGCGGGGAGGAGGAGAAGCCGCGGTTCGAGGAGGAGGAGGGTCTGGACGGTGAGCCGGGGCCCGGGTCCCTCGCGCCGGGGCCGCGCCGTGTCTCATAGCGCCGCCGCCCCGCAGACGACTGGAACTGGGACACGTGGACCGGCCGGGACGAGGAGGAGGAGGAGGAGGAGGAAGAGGAGGCGGGAGGCAGCCGCCAGCCGCACTGCGAGGATCCCGACTTTGTGGTCCGTCCCCTCCCCGGGGAGGGTGGGGGCTGAGGCCGGGCAGAACTCGTGGCAGCGATGCCCGGCAGCGGTCGGATCTGCCCCTGCCCCAAGCCGACGGCTGCCGCGTCCCGACGCAGATGGACGCGGACTACGACCCCCAGGCCCCCCCCGGGAAGCGGCTGAGGAAGGAGGCGCCTTCGCTGGGGAAGAGGAGGCGGAAGACGCGGTTCAGGGAGGCCGTGGAGCGGGAGAAGCCGGCGTTCGACCCCAGTGAGCGAGCTGGGCGGGGGGGGAGGTCCCGGGGAGGATGTTGGGGGTCCCGGGGTGGTTTGGGGGCTCTGACCCCCTCCCCGCCCGGCCCCCAGCGGCCGGCACCTTCGAGCAGTACCTGGACGAGTATTACCGGCTCGACTACGAGGACCTGGTGGGCGACCTGCCCTGCCGCTTCAAGTACCGCAGCGTGGTGCCCTGCGACTTCGGCCTCACCACTGAGGAGGTGGGGACTGCCCCCCCCACCCGCCCCGGACACCGGGGCCCCCCAGGTGGGTGAGCTCTGCCCCCCACTTCCCTACTCTGCCCCCCCAGATCCTGGCAGCCGACGACAAGGAGCTGAACCGCTGGTGCTCCCTGCGCAAGACCTGCATGTACCGGTGAGGGGTCCCTGGGCCCCGTGGGGGCGGCCATGGGGCGGGCCGGGGGGCTCCGCTCAGCCTCTCCCTCGCCCCCCCAGCTCGGAGCGGGAGGAGCGGCAGGACCAGGCGAACTACAGCCGCCGGGCCCAGAACGCCTGGAAGAAGCAGCAGATCCTGAAATCCCTGTCGGCCGCGTACGTACGGGGACGCGGGGGGGGGGGGATCCCGGCGGCCCGATCCCTCCCCTCCCTGAGCCGCCCTCTCCGGCTCCGCAGCGCGGAGGAGCCGGCGCAGGCGCCTGCCGCCAAGGCCAAGGTGGGGAAGAAGCAGCGGGACAAGCGGCGGCGGCAGGAGGCGCCCGGAGCCGGAGCCATGCCGGAGGCGCCGGCCGCGGAGCAGCCGCCGGCGCCCGGCCCGGCGGGAGGGCGGCCGCGGCCCCGCGGGACGGCGCGGCTGGGGGCGGCCGTGCGGCTCGGCGGCCGGGAGTTCTCCGGGAAGCGCCTGGAGGCGTACGGCCTGAACCCCCGGCGCCTGCGCTACGGCAGCTGCTGCGGCGGAGGAGGAGAGGGGAGGAGCGGGCGGCGGGCGGCAAAGCCCCCCGCGCCTGAGCCGGCCCGGGCGCGCGCGGTGAGTCCCGGCGCTGACCCAGAAAACCCCTAATCGGGCCGAGCGTGGCAGCTGGCCGCGGCGCCCCGCGCCCTCGCCTGCCCCGGCTTAGCGCCGGCAAAGCTGACGGGAGCCCTGCCGGCGGGGCAGACGGGTCCGATCCCGCTCCGGGATGGGGCGCCGGAGCCGTCCCTCGCCGATGAGGGGCCGGAGGCGCTGGGCCGCGGCGGGCGGCTTGGCCACGGCCGCGCTGCTGCTGCTGCTGCTCCGGCTCCTGGCGGGGGTGAGTACTGGGCTCGGGAACGCCAGCGCGGCCCCCACCTCCCCCCGCCTCACCCCCGTCTCTGTCCCCCGCCGCAGGCCGGAGGCGTCCGGGCGTCCGCGCCGCGGTGCGGGGCCCCGGGGGCCGCCCGTGGCCTTCGTGAAGACGCACAAGACGGGCAGCAGCACCCTGCAGAACATCCTCTTCCGGGCGGCCGAGCGCCGCAACCTGACGCTGGCTTTTCCCCGCTACACCTTCCAGTTCGCCTACCCGCAGCCCTTCTCGCCCGCCTTCGCCGAGCCGCCGCCGCCCGGCGCTGCTGGCTACGACCTGCTGCTCAGCCACCTCCGCCTGGAGCCCGCCGCCCTCCGCCGCCTCATGCCGCCCGGCACCGTCTTCCTCACCATCCTCCGCGACCCCGTCCGCACCTACCGCTCCGTCTTCCACTACTACTGCGGGTCCGTGCCCGCCTTCCAGCCCCTGCGCAACCGCAGCCGGCCGCTGGCCGCCTTCCTCCGCCGGCCCCGGCGCTACTACGACCCGCGGGAGCCGGGCAACGGGCTGGCCAGGAACCCCATGGCCTTCGATCTGGGGCTGGAGGCCGGCGGGGATCCGTCCGGCTCCGGCGGCGCCTGGCAGCGGGAGCTGGAGCGGCTGAACCGGACCTTCGGGCTGGTGCTGATCGCGGAGCGCTTCGAGGAGTCGCTGCTGCTGGCGCGGGAGCTGCTGGGGCTGCGGCTGGAGGAGCTGGCGTTCGTGCCCCTCAACGCCCGGCGGCCCGGGGACGAGGGTGGCGCTGAGCCCCAGCGATGTGCGGCGCCTCCGGGCCTGGAACTGGCTGGACGTGCGGCTGTACCGCTTCTTCCGGGCCGTGCTGCGGGGCCGGGTGGAGCGCTACGGCCGCCGGCGCATGAGCCGGGACCTGGGCGCCCTGTGCGCCCTGCTGCGGGACGCCCGCCGCCGCTGCCTGCGCGGGGGGCCCGTGGGGCCGGCGGAGACGCCCGACGAGCTGCGGCCCTGGCAGCCGGACGCCGCCGTGGTCCTGGGCTACCGGCTGCGCCCGGAGCTCGCCGGAGCCCAGCGCCGGCGCTGCCAGCGGATGGTGTGGCCGGAGCTGCAGTACCACGCGTACCTCTACCGGCGGCAGTACGGCAGGGACATGCCCGCGCCGCCCCCCGACTGAGCGCGGCGCCGCTTCGAGCAGACCTTTAATTCCTGGGGGGGGGGTGTGTGTGTGGGGGGGGGGACGGACAGGCAGAAGAGGGGTCGGGAATCCTGAGCGGAGCCGCAGGCAATAAATAAACCCAGACCCTCAACGCGAGCAGCTTGTGACGGCCAAACCGACGCAGGTAAACGCGCCTCCCCCCACCCCACCGGCTCAGAGCTGCCTCCGGGCCGGGGGGGGCCCGGGGCCAGCGGGGAGGAGCGAGGGGGGGGGCCCAGCTCGCTGTCCCCCTCCAGACGAAGGCCACCGGGAACAAGAAAACGTCGGCCCTGAGCTCTGTTCCCGGCGCCGCGGGGCCGCCGGGTGCAGTAGTGAACGAACAGACCTGAGGTATTGGGGGGGGGGGGAGACACCCCACCGGCCTCCCCCCCCCCCCGGGAGGTGCCGCCTCTCGCTGAGACACTCCCCCCGCTGTCCCCCGCGGCTTCATCCAGTGTACGAACCGCCTTCCGCGTGCGGCGCCCCGGGGGTCCCGCCGCCGCGGCCCGGGGAGCGAGCCCCGGGGGTCATCCCCCCCCCCCCAGCCCTCAAAGGAAGACGAACTCGTCCGAGCCGGGCTTCTTGCCCTTGGCGCGTCTGCCGGCGCGAGGCAGCTGCACCGTCTGCTGCGAGAGGCGCGAGCAGAGCTCGTCCAGGCCGTAGTCCTGCGCGCGGCCCTCCACCACGGTGAACACGGGGGTACTTGTCCTTGGCCGGGGGGGAGCTCAGGACCTGGAGCCGGGCAGGGAGCGGCGTCAGGGACGGCCGGGAGCAGCGCGGCGGTTTAACGGGACCTGCCCCGGCCGGGGCCGGGGGGACTCACGCGGGTCAGCTCTGCGCACAGCTCCTCCAGGTCCTGCGCGCCGCCGGCGTAGAAGCCGATGGTGCAGCTGGGATCCATCTTGCCGAAGGCCATTTTCCGCGGGGAGCAGCAGTGGAAGGACTGAGGGCAGACGCGGAGTCAGACGGGCCCCTCCACGGGCCGGCGGCCCCCCCCCCCCGCCCCGGCGCCGCACCCACCTGCAAGGGGAAGTTCTCCCGCGACGTGTCCACGAAGGGCTGGCAGTAGTGAGGGTCCAGGTAGAGCAGGAAAATCGTCTGGGGAGCGGGGGAGAGCGTCGCGGCCGGGTCCCGGCGCGGCTGGTCCCCGCGCTCGGCTCCGGATAGGGCAGAAAGGGGCCGGTACCTTGAAACCCGATGAAGTAGAGGGAGTGCCGGGGCTTCCCGCCGATGATCCCCACGCACGACTTCAGCTTGAGCAGCTCCTGCGCGGAGAGGAGGGTCAGCGGGATAACCGGAGCCGGGGATGCCGCAGATCCGGGGGGGGGGGGGGATCGCATCCGGCAGCCCTCCCCGGGGCCGGAGGCCGCCTCGGCCCTGCCCCTACCTTCACGCAGTCGACGTAGACGGGGTTGAGGGTCTCGCCGCCCAGCCGCATGGGCACCAGGACGACGACGGCTCGGCGCGGGCCGCCGGGCTCCGGCGCGCCCTGCACCAGGCTGGCCACGTCCCCCTTGTACACTGGGGAGCGGGGGGGGGGGGGGGGAAGGGGGCAGCTCACCCCCGTGCCCCCCCCCCCCGCTGCAGCCCCCCGCGCGGGGTGGGGAGCGATCCCCGTGCCCCCCGGGGAGCGGCCCGGCCCTACCTGTGCAGTCCTGAGACACGTAGACCGAGAGGCCGCCGGCTTCGGGGCAGCTCTCCACGGCCCTCCTGCAAGGGCAGCGAGGGGAGGCGGCGGGTCCCGGTCGGTCCCGCCGCGCCTCCGGGGTCTCTCGGCGGCCCCCGCGGCCGGAGCGCCCGTCGCCGGCTCACCTGAGGATGTGGGCGACGATGGAGGGGCCGTACCAGTCCCCGGCCTTCTTCCCCGAGCTGCGGCCCAGCTCCACGAAGCGGTGGATGCCGAACGGCGCCCGGGGGTGGTCGGCGAAGCAGGCGACGACGGCGCGGTGCCGCTGCTCCGCCTCGCGCTCCCGGGGGCTGCGGCAGCGCGACGGCGGCTCCCGGGCCCGCGGCGCCCTGCCGGCGGGGCCGGGGCGGGACGGAGAGGCCGAGCGCGGCGGCTCCGGCTCCGCCGAGCCGGCGCTCAGCAGGGCGTCCGGCCAGCTCCAGTCTAGGGCCAAGCGGAGGTTCAGGGCGCTGCCGGGAGCCCCGGGGCCGGCCCGGCGGGGCGGGGGGGAGCCCCGCGCCGGCGCTCACCTCTGCCCAGGAGGTGCACGAGCAGCCCCTGGGCCAGCAGCATCTGCCCGCTGCGCAGCATGCAGCCCCAGCCGCAGTCGGTGGTCCACGGCGTGCCCTCCAGCGCCGGGAACTCCCGCCGGTAGGTGAGCCACAGGCGGGACACGAAATCCTTATGGAAGCGCTCCACGTCCTCTGCGAGGCGGGGAGGGGCCGTGGGCGCGCGGCGGCGGGGACGGGGGGGACCCCCCCCCCCCCAGTCCTGACCCGTCCCGCATGCTGCGGGGATGGGTGCGGAGCCGGGGTGCCAGCCGCGTGCTGGGGGGGGGGGGGGGGGTGGGGTGGGGGGCAGCGGGGACCCCCGAGGGCCACTCACCCTCGGTGGCCAGGCAGTGGACGCGGCCCAGGAGGTGCACGGGCGACAGCTTGCTGAAGTGGGTCTTGGTCTTCACCGTCCAGCCTGGCGGGGGGCCGAGCCGAGAGGTGAGCGGGGCCTGCGCGCTGCCCCCCCCCCACCCCGGGACCCCCCACCCCCGAGGGCCTCCAGCCCCTCCGGGACCCCTGGCCGCCGCCCTGTTCCCCTCTCCCCCCTCTCGCCACCCCCTAGGGCCCACATCCCTCATCCTGGGACCCCCCATGCCTGGTCCCCCGCCCCATCCCATGGCCCCGTTCCCATCCTGGGGACCCCCAGTCCCGTCCCAGGACCCCTGTTCCCATCCCGGCACCCCCGTTCCCATCCTGGGGACCCCCAGTCCCGTCCCAGGACCCCTGTTCTCCGCCCCGGGATCCCCGTTCCCATCCTGGGGACCCCCTGTTCCCATCCCGGG
Organism: Rhea pennata; assembly: GCF_028389875.1. NCBI lineage: Eukaryota > Metazoa > Chordata > Aves > Rheiformes > Rheidae > Rhea > Rhea pennata. Next base: position 434,401 of record NC_084695.1, on the reverse strand, counting down.
ACCCCCGTTCCCATCCTGGGGCCCCCCCAGTCCCGTCCCAGGACCCCTGTTCCCATCCCGGGACCCCCGTTCCCATCCTGGGGACCCCCAGTCCCGTCCCAGGACCCCTGTTCTCCACCCCCGGCACCCCCCGTTCCCATCCTGGGGACCCCCAGTCCCGTCCCAGGACCCCTGTTCTCCGCCCCGGCACCCCCGTTCCCATCCCGGTGCCTCCCGGACCCCCGTTCCCCACTCCCCCCATCCCGGGACCCCCGTTCCCATCCTGGGGACCCCCAGTCCCGTCCCAGGACCCCCCGTTCCCATCCCGGTGCCTCCCGGACCCCCCATTCCCTGCTCCCCCCATCCCGGGACCCCCGTTACCAGCCCCCCATCCCGGGACCCCTGTTCCCGGCCCCCCCCCCATCCCGGGACCCCCGTTATCGCCCCGCCCCCCCCGCTCCCGGTACCCCCCCCCCGCCGGTGCCCCGCCCCCACCGTATCTGACGTTGTTCCAGGCCGACAGGAAGCGACCTTTGACCCGCGCCCCCTCGTCGGGCTCGGCGGGGGCCCCGCGGCCGCCGCCGCCGCCGCCCGCCCGCCGCCCGGAGGCGGCCGACACCGAGCTCATGGCGGCGGCGCGCGGGCATGGCGGGGGCGGGGCCGGGGCGCTCACGCGGCGCCCGGCGGCGCCCGGGCGGCACCGGCACCGGCCCCGCCGCTGCCGCCGCCCGCCGCCATCTTAGGTGTGGGCGCGGGGCCCGGAAGCGGCGCACGCGCCGGGCGGAAGCGGCTTTGCCGGCGGCGGCTCTCATTGGCTGGGAAGGGAGGGGCGGGGCCGGGCCGCTCCGAGTGGGGTCAGCGGGGTCGGGAGGGAGGGGGGATACCGGGATGGGGGGGCACCGGGACGAGCCCTGGGTTGGGGGGACACCGGCACCGCCCCGGGATGGGGGGGCCCCGGGATGACCCCTGGGTTGGGGGGACACCGGTACCTCCCCGGGCTGGGGGGGCCCCGGGATGACCCCCGGGATGGGGGGGGGGCGCCTGCACGGCCCCCGGGCCCGGGGTGGCGCCGGGGCGGCCGCACGGTGCCAGCTGGTGCCGGAGCAAAGTCCTCGCGCTGCCGGGAAGGGAGGGCGGTGACGTCACGGCGGCTGCAGCGTCACCGTGACGGGGACACAGCCGTGACCCCGGGGCCGCCGTGAGTGGGGTCACCGTCACGGGGGGGGTGGGGTGTGACGGTGGGGGCCCGTCACACCCCCCGGTTCCCCCAATGCCCCCCTCCTCCGCTATTCCCCCGTCCCAGCGGGGTCCCCTGCCGGTGCCCCCCCCATCCCCAGAGGGGACCTGCGCTCCGCCGGGGCCGCCCCTCCCGGGCCCCCCGGCTCCACCGGGACCCGGTGCCCCCCGTCCCGGCAGGGCGCCCTGCGGCGGGATCCCCCGCCCCCGTGATCCGCCCCCCACGGTGCCTCCCCCACAACCAACTCGGTTCCGCCCCGCCCCCCGGTTCCGCCCCGCCCCCTGGTGCCTCCGCCCCGCCCCCCGGTGCCTCCGCCCCGCCCCCGGTTCTGCCCCGCCCCCCGCTTCCGCCGCGCCGAACGTTGGCGCCGCCGCGTTCCACCGGGCGGAGGGGGCGTGGCCAGGCCGCGCAGGGGCGTGGCCATCCGGGTGTGGGGGCGTGTCCCGGGGCGAGGGGCGTGGCCTAAGCCATTGGAGGGGCGTGGCCTCGGGCTCCCGGGGGGCGTGGCCGGCGCGGACTCTTATTGTGACGGGGCCGCCGCGCGCTGCTTAGTCACGGCCCCCCCCCGCCCCCCCCCGCCCCCCCCCTCCCCAGCGGGCCGCGCCGCCGCCAGGAGCCGCGCCGGGGCCGGGCCGGGCCGCGCCATGGCCGGGTGAGAGACCCCCCCCACACACCCCCCCACCCCCCCCGGGCCGCCTCGGCCCCCCCCGGCCCACGGGACCCCCCCCACTGCTGCCGGGCCCCCCCCACAACGCCGGCTCCGCCCCGCCAGGGTCCTCCCCCCCCCCCCCCAACCCGGGCTAGGCCCTGCCCGCCGCCCCCCACCCCCACCCCCGAGCGGCCTCTGTGGGACCCCCCCGCCGCCCCCCCCACCCTCGGGGCAGCACCCGGACCCCCCCCCTACACCGCACCCCCTGGATCCGGGCTGTGCGGCGGTTTGTTTGCACCGGGGGGGGGGGGGAGCGGGGCCCCCCGGCAGCGCGAGGTCCCGGTGTGTGGGGGGGGGTCAACCCCCCCCGTGTAACCCCATGTGTGTGGGGAACCTGCCCCCCCCCCAGGTAACCCCATGTGTGGGGGGAACCAGCCCCCCCCATAACCCCATGTGTGGGGAGAACCAGCCCCCCCCCCGTAACCCCATGTGTGTATGGGGGAACCTGCCCCCCCCGTGTAACCCCATGTGTGGGGAGAACCAGCCCCCCCCCCCGTAACCCCATGTGTGGGGGGAACCTGCCCCCCTCCATGTAACCCCATGTGTTTTGGGGGGGAACCAGCCCCCCTATAACACCATGTGTGTGGGGGGTAACTTGCCCCCCCCCCCCCCCCGTGTAACCCCATGTGTGGGGGCAGGCACTGCTGACCCAGGCCCAGGCAGTGCCCCCCCACGTAACCCTGGGGGGCAGTGCCCCCCCAAGTTGTGCCACCTGGCTGAGCTGGGTGAGGTTTCGGGGGGTACCTGACTGCCTGGAGGAGGCCCTGTGCCCCCCCCCAGCCTGCCCCCCATCACCCTGGGGCTGCTGCGGCCCATGTCCCCCCACCAAGGGGGGAGCAACAGGGTGTCACCGGAGCGAGGCGGGGGGATATCCCTGGGGGGGGTCCCACAGGTGGAAGGAGGGGGGCAGGGCGCCTGGGACCCCCTGCCCACTGCGTGCCTCGGTTTCCCTATTGCTGGGAGGGGGCTCCGGCAGCCGGGGACGAGGGAGCTGCCGGGGTCCGCAGGGGCGGCTCGGGGACGGGGGGGGTCATGTCTGCCCCACTGAGCCCCCCCCGCCCCTCCCCGCAGGTGCGAAGCAGCAGTGGTGCCGCGGGGCCCGCGCTCGCCGCCCTCCTAGCCCGCGCGCGCCGGCCCGGCGTGCGCCCAGGATGTACGCGCCCGAGTGCAAGGCGGAGGTGACGCCGTCCCACCATGGGAACCGCTCCTTCAGCTACACGCTGGAGGAGCACACCAAGCAGGCCTTCGGCATCATGAACCAGCTGCGCCTGAGCCGGCAGCTCTGCGACGTGACGCTGCGCGTGCGCTACCGCGACGCGCCCCCCGCCGACTTCCAGGCCCACAAGGTCGTGCTGGCCTCGTCCAGCCCCGTCTTCAAGGCCATGTTCACCACGGGGCTGCGGGAGCAGGGCATGGAGGTGGTGCCCATCGAGGGCATCCACCCGCAGGTGATGGAGCGCCTCATCGAGTTCGCCTACACGGCCTCCATCTCGGTGGGGGAGAAGTGCGTGCTGCACGTCATGAACGGCGCCGTCATGTACCAGATCGACAGCGTCGTCCGCGCCTGCTGCGACTTCCTCATCCAGCAGCTCGACCCCAGCAACGCCATCGGCATCGCCAACTTCGCCGAGCAGATCGGCTGCGCCGAGCTGCACCAGCGGGCCCGCGAGTACATCTACATGCACTTCGGCGAGGTGAGGGGTCGCAGCCCCCCCGCCAGCGGGGCCGCAGCTCTGTGACCCCCCCCCGCTCCCTGCCCACCACCCTGGGAGCGGGTCTGGGGTGTTTTCCACCCGTTCTGGCGGCTGGACGGAGGTTTCAGCCCCAGGGCGGACCGTTGGCGCGAGCCGGCTGCGCCCCGGATCGGGGGCTTGGAGCAGGGTCTGGCGAGCTCCGGGCTGGGGGGAGCCGGCCCCCTCCCGGCCCCACAGCGCTGGGGGGGAGGCCAGGAACGGCTCCTTGCTGGCAGGGCCGCGGCGCTGAGCTGGCAGCCGGTCTGGCACCAAAACGAAAGCAAAAGGGGAAAGGCCGGGAGGCCGCAGTCGGCGGGAGTGGGGCGGGCGCCCGGCTCCCGGCGCGCCCCGGACGCCCCCACGGGCAGCGCCGGCCCAGCGGGTGCCGGGGGGGCTCCGAGCATGGGAGGGGGGTGACAGCAGCCTCGTCCCCACGACGCGGCCCCGTTTACTGCCGCCGATCCGGTCGGATCCCCCCCCCCCGCGGGCCCGGCCCCCGGGGGGCGATTGCTGGGGGGGTGGAGGTGGGTGGGCAGCGCGCGGCGGTGCCGCCCCGCTCACTCCCCTCCGCCGTCCCCGCGCAGGTGGCCAAGCAGGAGGAGTTCTTCAACCTCTCGCACTGCCAGCTGGTGACGCTCATCAGCCGGGACGAGCTGAACGTGCGCTGCGAGTCCGAGGTCTTCCACGCCTGCATCAACTGGGTGAAGTACGACTGCGAGAACCGGCGGCTCTACGTGCAGGCCCTGCTCAAGGCCGTGCGCTGCCACTCCCTCACCCCCCACTTCCTCCAGATGCAGCTCCAGAAGTGCGAGATCCTCCAGTCCGATTCCCGCTGCAAGGACTACCTGGCCAAGATCTTCCAGGACCTGACGCTGCACAAGCCCACGCAGGTCCTGCCCTGCCGCGCCCCCAAGGTGGGGCAGCTCATCTACACGGCCGGTGGCTACTACCGCCAGTCGCTGAGCTACCTGGAGGCCTACAACCCCAGCGACGGCTCCTGGATTCGCCTGGCCGACCTGCAGGTGCCCCGCAGCGGCCTGGCGGGCTGCGTGGTGGGGGGACTCTTCTACGCCGTCGGCGGCCGCAACAACTCGCCCGACGGCAACACGGACTCGGACGCCATCGACTGCTACAACCCCATGACCAACCAGTGGTCGCCCTGCGCGCCCATGAGCGTGCCCCGCAACCGCATCGGCGTGGGCGTCATCGACGGCATGATCTACGCCGTGGGGGGCTCGCACGGCTGCATCCACCACAGCAGCGTGGAGAGGTGAGGGGGGCCGCTGCCCGCTCCGGAGGGAAGGGCGCTCGGGCCCGTCCGGAGGCCGCGCCGGGGCTGCTAGCGAAAGCCCGGCTCCGCGAGGGGTTGTTGGGGGTCGAAGCGGAGCCTGCGCTCGCCCTCCCCACCCCAGAGGGCTGCTGGGTGTGGGGCAGACGGGGAAGCCGGAGAGGGGAGAGGAGCGGCCCCACGGCCCTGGGCACGCCGGGCCCTGACCCTGCCCTCCCGCAGGTACGAGCCGGAGAGGGACGAGTGGCAGCTGGTGGCCCCCATGCTGACGCGCCGCATCGGCGTGGGCGTAGCCGTGCTCAACCGCCTGCTCTACGCCGTGGGCGGCTTCGACGGCACCGCTCGCCTCAGCTCGGCCGAGTGCTACTACCCGGAGCGGGACGCCTGGAGAGCCATCGCCCCCATGGCCACCATCCGCAGCGGAGCCGGTGAGCTGGGACGCGGGGCGGCGAGGGAGGGGGGCGGCGAAGGAGGACAGCCCCGGCCCCCCGGAGCAAGGCCGCCCTTCCCGACTCTGCCCCCTCTCCCTCCCAGGGGTCTGCGCCCTCAACAACTGCATCTACGCCATGGGGGGCTACGACGGGACGGACCAGCTCAACAGCACGGAGCGCTACGACGTGGAGACGGACACCTGGACCTTCGTGGCGCCCATGCGGTACCGGCGGAGCGCCCTCGGCGTCACCGTGTACCAGGGCAAGATCTACGTGCTGGGTACGTAGGGGACGGGGGGCAGCGGGGCGAGGGGACGGGGGGCGCCAGGAGGCGGACGGCGAGGCCAAGCCGCGCTTCGTGTCCGCAGGCGGCTACGACGGCCACACGTTCCTGGACTCGGTGGAGTGCTACGACCCCGCCACGGACACGTGGACGGAGGTGACGCGGATGACGTCGGGGCGCAGCGGGGTGGGGGTGGCCATCACCATGGAGCCGTGCCGCAAGCAGGTCGACCGGCCCGACTGCCCCTGCTAGCGCCGGCGCCGCCGTGGGGCCGGGCTGCTCCCGGCAGCCCCCCGCAGCGGGGCCAAGACTCAGCGTCAGCTCGGCGTCCCCGCTCCCCACGGCGGCACGGCACGCGCGGCGGTGGCGGGGGGGCTGTGCGCCCCTGGGACCAGCAGTAGCCAGGGCGCGTCGCGTCGCTGCCCCCCACTGCGCATCCCCCGGACTGGGCTCCTGCGGCCAGCACGAACACGGACAGCTCGCGCGGGGCTGCGGCCCCCCCCACGGCCCCTTCCCCTGCCGCGGGGAGCCAGCCTCACGCCAACCTTCCGGGACAGCAGACGATTTAACTGGTTTTAATGATCCGATTTCCAACTCCCGTTGTTACACGAATAAAAGATACCTTCGCGATTAGCCGCGGGTCGGCCCCGCGCCGGGGCGGCGCCGCGCGGCCCGCGCCGGGCCGGGCCCCGCGCGTCACCACGCCGTCGGCACCAGGCTCCACAGGTAGTCGCTGACGAAGCAGCGGGAGTGCTGGCTGCCGTCGATGTCGATGGGCTGGGCGATTTCCGGGCCGTAGTGAACTGCGGGGAGAGCAGAGCGGTGCGAGGAGGAGGAGGAGGAAAGGGCTGGCAGGGCAGAAGGCCGCGGGGGAGAGACACTCACTGCCTTTGACCTGCGTCGGCCCGGCCTCGTAGTCCCAGTCGATGCGGCTGATCTTGTAGTAGAGCTGCGTCACGTACCTGCGGGGTGGGATGTTTGAGGCCCCCACCGTTTCCCAGCATGGGGAGGGAAGGGGGGGTCCCGTCTCGGTTCCACCCCGGCCTGACAGCCCCCCGCTCACGCTGCCGCGGGCACCGCGTCGTCCTCGCGGCCCGTGTCCTCCTCCAGCCGCCGGCTCTCCTCGCGCAGCTCCTCCAGCTCCTTCCGCAGGGCGGTGGAGGGCAGTGAAGGAAGACGACTCGGCGTGCGGCCCCCCTCACCCCCCAACCCCGTGCACAGCGGCCCCAAAACAAGGGGCTGGGGCTGCCCCACTGCCTGGGAAAGGATATCCGTTGCTGGCCCGCAGGCCGGTGCCGGCCTCCCGCGCCTGGAGCAGCTCCTCTTCCATCGCCTGCAGCCTCCGAGGGATTGCTGGAGCTCCGTCTCCCGGTCCAGGAGGGTCTGTGCCACCGTCTCCTCCGCAGCGGTGAGCTCTGGGGGCAGCAGGGGCTGTGCTGCGTGGGGCGGCGCGGCGGGTGGGGGGCCGGGGAGGGGATTGGGGGGGGGGGTCGCACCTTTGATGAGCTGCGCGGCGGCGCTCTGCGAGGCCAGCAGCTTGTCGTGCAGGCGGCCCTGCTTGTCGAGGCCGCGGCGCAGCAGGCCGCCGGCCCAGTCCGACACCAGCACCTTCAGCAGCTCCTTGCTGACCTCCTCCAGCTCCTGCATCTGCTCGCTCAGCATGGCGGGGCGGGGGGGCCGCGGGGCTGCGAGCGCGACTTTGGGGCAAGGTCTGGGGTCTGCGGGTGGAAGTGGGCACGGGGGGGGGGGGTGCAAAGACCAGGGAGGGGTAGGGCTGAGGGACGAAGAGCCAGGGCAAGGGGGGGGGGTTGTTATGGGGCTGAGGAGGAAGAGCTGGTGGGGGGGGGGCGCAGAAAAGACTAGGAAAGGAGGAAACACCAAGGTTGCATTTGGGGGGGGGAGATTTTTGGGGGGGTGTAGATTTGGGGGGCGGTAGCAGGGGGCAGAGTCTGAGGTTTGGGGGAGGAGGAGGCCTGGGCGGGGCGGGGGGGGGATTTAGGGGGCAGAGGCCCCCCGGGACACTGCGGGGCGGGGGGGGGGACAGGAGCGCCTCAAACAGGCCCACGGGTGCTCGCCCCCACCCGGGGCCCCACACTAACGACCCCGGGGGGGGGGGTTATTCCTCCCCCCCCCCCCCCCCCGGCTCCCCCCTCCCTCACCTGGTCCCGGTGGGGCGGAGCGCGCGCGCCGCCGTTTGAACGGGCCGGGGGGGCGGGGCCGCTGCTGCGCATGCGCCTCCCCGCCCACGGGGGGTGGCGCATGCGCCGCTCTGAGCCGCGTCTTCCCCGTGCGGCAGGGCGCACGCGCGGCGCTGAGCCATGTCCGCCCACACACCGCAGCACGCATGCGCGGCTCTGAAACCGCCCCCCCCACGCTGCATTGCACATGCGCAGCCCCGAACCCCACCCACGCCTCAGTGCACATGCGCAGCTCTGAGCAGAGCCCCTCCCCCGCACGCGCGGCAGGGCGCATGCGCGTTCCTGACCACCCCCCCCACCCACCGGCAGCAACGCGCACGCGCGTTTCCTCCCCCGCCTTTGCGCACTTCCGCCTCGCCGCGCGTGCGCGTTGGGCGGCGGCGCGCGGTTGGGGGGGGGAGGGGAGACAGGACCGGTGGGGGGTCGACACGGCCTCCCCCCCCTCCCCGGGACCCCCCCCAGGGCCCTGGGACCCCCCCAGGCCTGTCCCCAGCCTCTGGGACCCCCCCAGCCCCTAGGACCCCCCCAGGGCCTGTCCCCAGCCTCTGGGACCCCCCCGGCCTCTGGGACCCCCCCCAGCCCCTAGGACCCCCCCCAGGGCCTGTCCCCAGCCTCTGGGACCCCCCCGGCTTCTGGGACCCCCCCAGGGCCTGTCCCCAGCCTCTGGGACCCCCCCAGCCCCTAGGACCCCCCCCTCACGGCCTATCCCCAGCCTCTAGGACCCCCCCAGCCCCTAGGACCCCCCCTAGGGCCTGTCCCCAGCCTCTGGGACCCCCCCAGCCCCTAGGACCTGCCCCCCAGGGCCTGTCCCCAGCCTCTAGGACCCCCCCAGCCCCTAGGACCCCCCCCCCCAGGGCCTATCCCCAGCCTCTAGGACCCCCCCAGCCCCTAGGACCCCCCCCTAGGCCTCTCCCCAGCCTCTGGGACCCCCCCCCGGCCTCTGGGACCCCCCCCAGCCCCTAGGACCTGCCCCCCAGGGCCTGTCCCCAGCCTCTGGGACCCCCCCGGCCTCTGGGACCCCCCAGCCCCTAGGACCTGCCCCCCAGGGCCTGTCCCCAGCCTCTAGGACCCCCCCAGCCCCTAAGACCCCCCCCAGGCCTGTCCCCAGCCTCTAGGACCCCCCCCAGCCCCTAGGACCCCCCCCAGGCCCTGTCCCCAGCCTCTGGGACCCCCCAGCCTCTGGGCCCCCCCCCCCCTCAGGGCTTGGCCCTGTCCTCATAGACCCCCCCCCAACACCATGTTCCTCCCCCCTCACAGAGCGCCCCAGGCACAGTCCCTTCTCCGGGTTTATTGGGCGGGGGGGGGAGGGTGACAGTGGCAGATTTGGTCAACCAGAAAGAGAGAGAAGAAGAAAAAAAATATATATATATATCCCCCACATGGCGGGGGGGGCGAGACCCCCCACGGGGGGCGGCAGGCGAGGGACCCCCCCCCCGGGGCTGCGGCCAAGCTATTCACAGTATGTACAGAAACGCCCCGTGTACAAAAATAAAAGCTCTGCGTGACCCCCCCAGCTTGGCACGCCCCCCCCCCGCAAAACCGGGGTGCCCGCCACGTGTCCCCCCCCCCAGCCATGCCCCCGGCCCCGATGCTACAGTACTGGGTTCAGAGGCAGCGGGATCCCCCCCCCCCGCTCAGGCTCTGACCCCTTCCCGGGGCTCTGACACCCCCGCCCTGGTGTCCCCCCCTCCCAAAACCCTCCGAGAAGGCCGGGGGGGGGGGAACCGTGTTATTGCTTCACCTCTATTGGGGACGGTGGGACCCCCCCCCACACACAAAGATGTGCCTTTGGGGGTGCCCAGGGGGATGCCCCCCCAGCCCCACTGCGGGGGGCACAGGGCTGCCCCCCCAAATCATCACCAAAGTGTGTGTGGGGGGCAAGCGGAAGACTTAGGGGGGGCTCCAGTGTCCTGCCCCCCCCCCCAGCACTGACCCCGCAGCTGGGCAGTGCAGACCCCCCCCCCAACCACCCCTGGGGGGGGGCTTCGTACCTCAGAACAGCCCCCAAACTGCCCCCTCCCCGGGGCTGTGCCCCCCCCCGCTGCCCCGTCCTCGCTCGGAGAAATGGCTTTGGGTGAGGGAGGGGGCTGGGGGGCTGCAGCCCCCCCCAGTGCCCCCCCCCGGGCTGGGTGCCCTGTCCGTGCTGCTGTTTTTTGTCTTTATATATATTTGCTTGTTTCCTGGGCTGGGGGGGGGGGGAGTGCACTATGGGGGGGGGGCATCCTCTTTTTTTGTCTTTTGAAGTTTTTTAAAAAATACAATAAAAATCCCCCTGCCCGCCCCCTCCAAATAAAACCCAATAAAATTAAAATAAAATAAATCTGAGTTCTGCTGGGGGGAGGTGGGGGGCGTGTAGTGTGTGGGGGGGTCAGTCCTCCGTGCCCCCCCACCCCAGCCCCCAAACCCCGGCGGGGGTCGAGGTCACCACTGCCCGGGCCCTGCGTCCCCTGCGAGTCCCTGGTGCTCTTCATCCTCCTCCTCCTCCTCGTCGTCCTCGTCGTCGTCGGGGGGGTCCGCGGCGGGGGGGGGCGGGCGGCCCCCCGCCTCCTCCTCCTCCTCCAGCGTCAGCTCGAAGCGGAAGGCGTGGGGGCCGGGCCGGGCGGGGGGCTCGGCGTCGGGGGGCGGCGAGGGGCTGGGGGGCATCATGCTGTGGTACCAGTCCCGGTTGTCCTCCAGCGCGTCCAGGATCTCCTGGGCGTCCGGGTGCACCAGGTCGGCCCAGGTCTCCCACAGCGGGTGCACGATGTAGTCGATGAAGCCCACCTGCGCCGGGGACGGACGGACGGACGGACACGGGGCTGAGCCGGGGCGGAGGTGGGGAGGGTCCGGGTCGCCCCCCCCCCCTCCGGGGCCACCCCGCCGCCGCCCCACCTGGGACTTCTCCACGGAGGCGGTGTGCTTGTCGCACATGGGGCTGATCTCCATGCCCCGCTCCCGCTCCTTGTCGCCCTGCCGGAAGAACTCCTCCATGATGCGGTCCGTCCACTGCCGGTAGAGCTCCAGCGGCTTCGTGGGGTTGCTCAGGTCGGCGCAGTGCACCATGTTACGCAGCACCTGCGGGACGGCACGGCACGGCACGGGCACGACACGCGCCGATGGGCCCCGCCGGCGCGGGGGCCCCCGCGCCGCCCGCCGGCCCCCCGCCCCACCTGGATCCGGTCCGTGTAGTTGTCCAGCAGCAGCACCCCGGAGCTCGTCACCTTCTTGGTCTCCACCATCGTCTTGAGGTCGGCCAAGAGGCTCATGTGCTTGGACATGTCCGTGGCCAGGACCTGGAGGAGGGCGGCCGGGAGGGGGGGAGGAGGCAACGCGTGTCGCCCCCCCCGCCCCACGCGCGTGTCCCCCCACCCCACCCCACCCCAGGGGGCGGCGGGGCCCCACCATGTCGATGACCATCTTGCGGAGGGTCTGGCGCTGGCGCTTGCTGAGGTTCTGGAAGATGTCGCAGTTCTCCTCCTGCAGCAGCTTGAAGCCCACGGCCAAGTGGTGGTTCTCCAGCACCGACTCGTCGTTGTACATCAGGGCCAGCTCCGAGTCTGCGCGCGGGAGACAAGGCGGCGTGGTGGCGTCTGCCGGACACGCGCCCCCGCCGGTGCCCCCCGCCCCGGCGGCTCCCGGCCCAGCGCCGCTCACTGGTGTTGATGAGGAACTGGTTGGAGACGCCGGGGTGGTCCACGTCGTGGATGGCCGCGGCGAAGAGGGCCGCCAGGATCTCCAGGTCGGTGAAGACGGCCTGCGGGACGCGGGGCGCGCGCTCAGCCGTCGTGGCGGCACGGACCCCCACCACCACCCGCCACCGCCCAGCCAGGGGACACCAACGGCCGGGGACCTCAGCATCTGGGGACACCACCACCATCGGGGGACCCCCACATATGGAGACCCTGAAAGCTTGGGATCCCACCAGCGTCTAGGGACCCCAACTGCTAGGGACTGGAGACTCAACCAACATCTGGGGACCCCAACATCTGGGGGCCCTCACCAACATGTGAGGACCCAACATCTGGGGAGTCCAGTGGCCCAGGATCCCAACACCTGGAGACCCCAACAGCCAGAGACCCAACCAACAGCTGGGGAGCCCACCAACACCCTGGGACCATCAAGGAACCCCAATATCTGGGGACCTGAACAGCTGGGGACGCCGGCATCCAGAGATGGGGACGTTTGGGATTGCGGCATCTCGGGACCCAAACCCCTGGGGAGCCCAACATTCGGGAGCCCGGCAGCCGGGCTCCTCGGCGCTCCGGGGACCCAAACATCTACCGGAGATGCTGGCATCCAAGGAGCCCCGCAGCCGGGCACCCAACATCTGGGCACCCCAGCATCTCAGGACACAAACATCTGGGGCCCCAGCAGCAGCCAGGGGCACCTCGGCGCCGGGAGGCCACCAGCAGCCTCCAGCCGCTGGGAGAGCCCGGGGGGAGCGCGCAGGGGGCCCGTGCGGCGGCTCACGTCGAGGGCCGGCGTGGACAGCAGGACGTGGGTGGACTGCATGACGTCGGCGGCGTGCAGGCTGTTGTGGTAGGCCACGTCGGCGTGGTAGTGGTCCTCCAGCGTGAGCGTGTAGGTCAGCAGCGTGTCCACCGGGATCTTGAAGGTTTTCACCAGCTCCCGCTCCTGCCGGGGTGGGGTGGGGGGGAGGAAGGGACGGGACGGGGGACGGAGCCGGCTCAGCGCCGCCGGCGGAGCCGCGGGCGCCGGAGGAGCGGGGCCGCGGCGGTACCTGGAATATCGTGTACATGATGCAGCTGAGCGAGCGGTGGTTGGAGTACTCGGAGACGCGGAAGATGTTGAGGCCCCACTTGTTGAGGCTGTCGAGCTCCTGCGGGGCGGAGGACGGCGTGGGCAGGGCCGCTCGCCGCCCCCGGTGGGGACCCCCCCCCCCCAGCCCCACGGCCCCCGGCGCCCACCTTGCCCAGCAGCTCCTCCTGGTCGGTCCGGACGCCGAAGCGCGGGACGCCGGAGCCGCCGAGGCCGGGGCCGGGCGCCGGCTTCTTCACGCCGCTGATGCGGCTCATGGGCTGCTGCTGCTGCCGCTGCTTCTTGTCGCGGTCCTTGAGGCCGGGCGACGGGATCTCCACCTCGTGCTGCTTGTCTGCGCCGGGGCACCGGGGCGGTCAGGGCCGGGCGCCGGCCGGGGCGGCCGCGAGGGGCCCAGGCGTCCGGGCCGGCGCTCACCCAGGAAGGTGCTGGAGATGTACTCGGAGACCTGGTTCCCGGAGCGGCTCATCTCGGAGAGGTGGGTCAGCTCCCGGTTCAGCATCCTCTTGAACTGGGGGGGGGGGGGGGGGGCGGGCGCCGTGGGGCGGGGGCTGCTCCGGGCGGGCGCCCCCTCCCCCGCCGTGTTTCGGGGTGACCGTACTCCCAGCATCACCCCCCACCTGCCCCACGGCACCGGGAACCGCCTGGCCCACGGCACCAGGGTCCCACCTGCCCCATGGCACCGGGACCTGCCTGCTTCATGGCACTGCGGTCTTGGCAGCCCCCAGCACCAGGACCCACCTGCCCCACAGCACCAGGACCCACCTGCCCCATGGCACCGGGAACTGCCTGCCCCACAGCACCAGGAACTGCCTGCCCTATGGCACCAGGACCTGCCAGCCCCACAGCACCAGGGTCCTGACAGCCCCACAGCACCAGGACCCACCTGCCCCACAGCACCAGGACCTACCTGCCCCATCGCACCAGGACCTGCCTGCCCCACAGCACTAGGACCCACCTGCCCCATGGCACCGGGAACTGCCTGCTTCATGGCACTGGGGTCTTGGCAGCCCCCAGCACCAGGACCCGCCTGCCCCACAGCACCAGGACCTGCCAGCCCCACAGCACCAGGACCCACCTGCCCCAGGGCACTGGGAACTGCCTGCCCCACAGCACCAGGAACTGCCTGCCCCATGGCACCGGGAACCGCCTGGCCCACGGCACCAGGGTCCCACCTGCCCCATGGCACTGGGACCTGCCTGCTTCATGGCACTGGGGTCTTGGCAGCCCCCAGCACCAGGACCCGCCTGCCCCACAGCACCAGGACCCACCTGCCCCACAGCACCGGGAACTGCCTGCCCCACAGCACCAGGACCTGCCTGCCCCACGGCACCAGGGCCCGCCTGCCCCATGGCACCAGGACCTGCCTGCCCGACGGCACCAGGGTCCTGACAGCCCCACGGCACCAGGACCCACCTGCCTCATGGCACCAGGGTCCTGGCAGCCCCACAGCACCATGACTTGCCTGACCCATGGCCTGAGTGATCCGCCTGCCCCATGCCACCAGGGACTCACCTGGCCCATGGTACCAGGATCCCAGGAACCCCATGGCACCAGGGATCTCCCTGCCCCATGGCGCCAGGACCCATCAGCCCCACAGCACTGGGGTCCTGGCAGCCCCATGGCACCAGGACCCACCAGCCCCATGGCACCAGGACCCCCCCCCCCCCAGCACTGGGAAACACTTGCCCCACAGAACCAGGACCTGCCAGCCCCATGGCTCAGGGCCACATGGTGCTGGGGGGGGGGGAGGGTGTCTGGACAGGCAGCCACGGGCGGGGGGGGGGGTCCTATGGGGTGGGAGAAAGGGGGTCCCAGCCCCAGGGGCAGGGATGCATGGTGTCACCCCAGAGAGAAGCTCCGTGTGCATGGGGACCCCCCCCAGCACGTCCCCACTGGGAGCACTGGGAAAGGGCCCCGGGGGGGGGGGAGTGGACTGCCCCCCAGGCTGGGGACAGCACCAGTGCAGGGGGCCGCCCCCCCCAGGGGTCTGAGGGACCCAGGAGTCCGGTGGGGGGCAGGGGCCGAGGAGCGCCCCCCCCCCCCACGGTGCCCCCGCGCCCAAGTCCTCGCGTCCTTGAGCGGGTCCCGGATGCTGCCCCCCCCCCCCGTTCCCCCCCCATCCCCGGGCGCCCGCGGTGACTCATCCCTCGGCACCGGCACCGGCACCGGCACCGGGCCTGGCGCGGCCACGGTCTGGGGCGGGGGGCATGGGGGGAGGGTCGCCCTCCCCCTGCTCCCCCCCACCTCCCCGCAGGGCCCCGGCGTCCGGCTGCCCCTCCCCGCTCTAACCCGCCGGACCCCTCTGCAGCACTGGGGGGGGGGGGGGGATGGACCCAGGCGTCCGGGCCACCCCCACCGGCTGGAGCCCCCAGACCCACACGAGAGGGACCAGCCCCCCCCCCCCAGGCTGGGGGCTTCTGGGGCAGGGCTGCCCCCCCCATTTACCCGCTCCCCCCCATCCACCCCCTGCCCCACAGCAGGACTGGGGGGGGGGGGGGGAGCATCCCCGCATCCCTTCCGACAGCCAATCAGGGCCCACCGCCCCATCGCCATGGCAACCACAGTCTCTGTAGCAACTGCCCCATCGTGGTCCCTGCCCAGGGGCTGTGTGTTGGGGGGGGCGGCCACACGGGGTCCCCCCCCATCCAGCCCCAGGCCTCCCCCCACCTTCCAGCCCCCCGAGTCCCACCCCCATCTGCCCCATCGAGAGCTCAGTGCCCCCCAGTGAGATGACTTTGTCAGGTCTCTGCTGCGGCTTTGTGGGGACTCTGCCCCCAAAGTGGGGGCCTCTGCCCCCCCCCACTAGAGAGGACAGCCCAGATGTGTGTGTGTGGTGGGGGGGGGGGGAACACGCACCCCACTGCCACGGGGCTGGGGCAAACGAAGGAGCGGGGCCGGGAGAGGGAGGCGCCCCCGGACGCCTGGGCCCCCTCCCCACCACCACCACCGTGCGTGCGGCCTGCCGGCACCTCGCGGGGGTGGGGGGCAGCCGTGCCCCCCCCCCGGCCCCTTACCTGGTCCCACCAGCCCACGAGCCAGGGCTTGGCGCAGGTCTCGCAGAAGAAATCCACCAAGGGCATTTTCCGGGCTCGGCGGCGCCGGCCGCCCGCGGCCGCCGCCTGGCCCCGCTGCCGGGGGGGCCCCTGGGTGCCGGGGGGGACGGCAGCGGCGGCGGGGCCCCCCCTGCCCGCAACCCGCTAACGCCTGGGGCCGGCCCCTGGCGGGGCCCTACGCATGGCGGGAGCTGGGGGGGGGGGCGCAGGGCCCCCCCCACGCCGGCAGGGCGCCCCTGGCCCGCTCTGCCCCCCCCCCGCTCCGGTGCTGTGCCCGCCGGGGGGGGGCCTCACATCGTCCCTGTTCCTCCCCCCCACGGGGGTCAGTGGGAGCCCCCAGCACCCATGGGGATGGCGGGGCTGGGGGGGCCGGAGGGATGAGCGGGTGAGTGGGGGGGGGCAAAGGGCTGTGGGAAGAGGCAATGGGGGTGCCAAGGGGGTGCAATGGGATGCAGGGGGGATGCGAGGGGGATGCAAGAGGGATGTGGGGGGGATGCAATGGCGATGTGGGGGGGATGCAAGGGGGATGTGGGGAGGATGCAGGTGGGATGTTGGGGGTGGCAGGAGGATGCAAAGGGGGTGCAGGGGGCACGGGGGGCTGCAGGGGGGTGCAGGGGAGCGTGGAGGGGCACAGGGGGTGCGGGCGGGATGCGGGAGGACGCAGGAGGATGCGAAGGGGGTGCAGGGGGCACAGGGGGGCTGCAGGGGGGCGCAGGGGAGTGCAGGGGGGTGCAGGGAGTGCGGGGGGGTGCAGGGGAGCTGCGGGGGGGTGCAGGGGGGAGCGGGCGGGATGCGGGAGGACGCAGGAGGATGCGAAGGGTTCAGGGACGCGCGGGGAGGGACGCGGAGGGCTGCGGACGGACGCGGGAGGCTGCCGAGGGAGGCGGGGGGGGGATGCGGGAGGATGCCAGGGGGCGCGGGGGGCCGCCGGGGGCGGGGGGGGGCGGCGCGGCGCCCGGCGGGGCTGCGGCGGGCCGCGGAGCGCCGAGCGGGGCCGGGGGGGCCGCGCGCCTGCGCGGGGCTGCGGGGCCGCGCTCCTCCTCCCGGCCCTCCCCCCGCCCCGCCGCGGCCCCCCCGGCCCCCCGCCGCAGCGCGGGGGGGCACCGGGGCATGGGGCCGGCCCAGCCCCCCTGCCTGCCCCCCCCACCACCAAGGGGCCCAGGCGTCCGGGTGGCCCAGAGGAGCCAGGCGTCCTAGTGGGAGGGGGTGCCATGGGGCAGGGCCCTGTCATCACTCTGCTGTGGGGCAGAGTCCCATCATTACTCTGCCGTGGGGCAGGGCCCCCCCATCACCCTGCCATGGGGCAGGGCCCTGTCATCACTCTGCTGTGGGGCAGAGCCCCATCATTACTTTGCCGTGAGGCAGGGTCCCCCCAACATCCCAGCGTGGGGCAGGCCGCCCCATCACCCCGCTGTGGGGCAGGGCCCCCCCATCACCCTGCCATGGGGCAGGACCCCTGGTGGCGGGTGCCTGGGATGGCGACATGCCCCATCTGCACCCTTGGTGCACCCAACTCCTGCCCCCCACCAGCCCCACGGCACTGTGGCCCCACGGCACCGCTGGCACGGCCACTGCTACTGCCTGACCAGTGTCACCGACAACCAATACCGTAAGCACGGACACCGCCGGCACAGCCGGTACCACGGACACAGCCGGCACCACGGATACAACAGGCACCACTGGCACCGCGGACACAACCGGCACCGCGGACACAACCGGCACCACTGGCACAACCGGCACCGCGGACACAACAGTGCCGACACAACCGGCACCACAAATACAACCGGCACTGCGGACACAACCGGCACCACTGGCACAACCGGCACCGTGGACACAACAGTGCCGACACAACCGGCACCACAAACACAACCGGCACTGCGGACACAACCGGCACCACTGGCACAACCGGCACCGCGGACACAACAGTGCCGACACAACCGGCACCAACAACAGCTGCTGCCACCACCACCACTGCCATCAACACTAGCACCACCAGCACCACCACTACCACCAGCACCACCAGCACCAGCACTGCTGCCATCACCACCACCACTGCCACCAGCACCACCAGCACCCCCAGCAGCGCGGCTGGCCCCGACCCCGTCCCCGAGCGGGGTCCCGCGCCGGCCCCCACCTTGTTGGAGGCCATCTCGCTGACGGAGCGGTGGGTCTGGATGGTCTCCAGCTGGTCGAGGCACCAGTCGAGCTCCTCCAGCGTCTCCCGGGCCAGCTGCTGGTAGGTCTCCTCTGCGGGAGGGCCAGCGGGAGCCTGCGGCCACCAGCCCCGGGGACCCCACGGGGACGGGGGGCGCAGGGACCCCGCGGGGACGGGGTCTGCGGGGACCCCATGGGGATGGGGGTCTGCAGGGACCCTATGGGGATGGGTTCTGTGGGGATGCCGCAGGGACGGGGGGTGCAGGGACCCCACAGGGCTGGGGGGCCATGGAGACCCCATGGGGATGGTGCTGGGGGGCCACAGGGACCCCATGGGGACAGGGGGCTGTGGCGACCCCATGGGGATGGTGCTAGGGGGCTACAGGGACCCCACAGGGATGGGGGGCCATGGAGACCCCATGGGGATGGTGCTGGGGGGCCACAGGGACCCCATGGGGACAGGGGGCTGTGGCGACCCCATGGGGATGGTGCTAGGGGGCTACAGGGACCCCACAGGGCTGGGGGGCCATGGAGACCCCATGGGGACAGTGCTGGGGGGCAGCAGGGACCCCATGGGGCTGGGGGGCCATGGAGACCCCATGGGGACGGTGCTGGGGGGCAGCAGGGACCCCATGGGGCTGGGGGGCCATGGAGACCCCATGGGGACAGTGCTGGGGGGCTGCAGGGGTATGCGGAACAGCCCCACGGGAGATGGGGTCCCCGGGCCTCGGGACAGGGCAGGGGGGGACACACAGGCCACGACCCACTTCCCCCCCCTCCCCAAATGCTGCAGGCCCCCCTCCCGGGCCCCCCTTACCTGAGAGCGAGGCCTTGCAGACGGGGGGCTGGGACCCCAGGGGCGACCGCCTGTGGGGAGAGGGGCTCAGGGAAGGCTCGCTGCCACCAGGACCCCCCAGTGGGGCTGAGACCCCCCCCACGCCCGGGTGGGGATCGTTGCAATGGGGCTGGGACCCCTCAATGGGGCTGAGACCCCTCCAGTGGGGCTGAGACCCCCACACCGGGGCTGAGACCCTTGCAATAGGGCCGGGACCCCCACAATGGGGCCGGGACCCCTCACCTGCTGCCCGGGGGGGTCGGGACATTTGCGAGGATGGAGAAGTTGCTGCGGACGCTGCGGAGACTCGCCAGCACCTGGGGGCAGCCGGCGGTGGGGGTCAGCGGCGGGGGCCCGCGGCGCCCCCCGGCCCCGCCCCCCCGGCCCGGCCCCCCGGCCCACCTGGGCGAAGGGGGTGACGATCAGGTCTTCGGCGTGTCTGGAAGAGTAGATGGGGGTCAGTGCCGAGGGGCCTGGATGCCTGGGCCCCCCCCATTCCCTGCCCCCCCTTTCCCTGGTGGCGACGGAGGGGGAGGTCATGTCCCACATTGGCACATGGGGGGGGGGGCATTTGCAGCACAGTGGGGTCCCTGGGGGGCCCAGGGATGTGGGGGGTGCCCGGGGGGGTCTCTGGAGTGTGTATGGGGCATAGTGGGGGGCAGTGGGGTACCGTGGCGTAGGGTGGGGTCCTAGGGGGTCTGTGGAGATATGGGGGGGGGGCCTGGGTACCCCTGAGATATGGGGGGCTGAGGTGGGGCCTGGGGGTCTCTGGGGTGCTATGGGATCTGGGGGGCGTCCCTGGGGTGCCCATGCAGGCTGGGGTGGGGGTCTGGGCAGGGGTCCGGGCAGGGATCTGGGTGGGGGTCCAGGCAGGGGTCCCGGCGGGGGTCTGGGCAGGGGTCTGGGTGGGGGTCTGGGCAGGGGTCCGGGCAGGGATCTGGGTGGGGGTCCGGGCAGGGGTCCCGGCGGGGGTCTGGGCAGGGGTCTGGGTGGGGGTCTGGGTGGGGGTCCAGGCAGGGGTCCCGGCGGGGGTCTGGGCAGGGGTCTGGGTGGGGGTCTGGGCAGGGGTCTGGGCAGGGATCCGGTTGGGGGTCTGGGCAGGGGTCTGAGTGGGGGTCTGGGCAGGGGTCCGGGCAGGGGTCCCGGTGGGGGTCTGGGCGGGGGTCCCGGTGGGGGTCCGGGCGGGGGTCCTGGCGCGGGCGCTGCTCACGCCTCGCTGGCGACGGAGGAGTTGCGGGAGACGCTCCTGGGGGAGACGTCGTAGTCGCTGTCGGAGCGGTAGAGGAAGGACTCGCGCCGCTGGCCGGGGGGGCCGGGGGGCGGCAGCACCAGCCCCGGGCTGGGCTGCGGCTCCAGGGGGCTGCGCCCCGGCGAGGGGCCATTTTCCGCCTCGAAGCTGTGGGGCGGGACGGGGGGGGAAGGGTGAGGGGGGAGCGGCCCCCGCGCCCGGCCGCCTGGGCCCCCGGCCGCCCCCCAGCCCCGACACGCGTGTGCACGGGGCCGGTGCACGGCCTCGCACGCACGTGTGCAAGCCCAGGAGCCCGAGTCCATTTCCCTGACACACACATGCGTGGGGCTGGTGCGTGACCTTGCACGCACGTGTGCAAACCCAGAGTGCTGTTGTCTCCCCCCCGACACGTGTGCACGTGGACACACGTATGCACGGGGCCATGTGCAACCTCACACGTGCTTGTGCAAACCTGGAACCTGGGGCCCGATTCCCCGTGACACACGTGCGTGCACGGGGCTGGTGCATGGCCTCACACGTGCGTGTGCAAACCCAGAAGCCTGGGCCATCTCCCCCCGGCCCACGCACACGCGTGTGCACCTGGACACGCGCCGGGCGCTGCCGCCGGCCTCTCCGGCTGCGCTGCCTGCGGCACGGGGAGGCCGGAGCCGGCCGGACGCCTGGGCCCTCGGGGAGCGGCGGGTCGGAGCGGGATCCCGGCGGATCACCCGGGCCCCGAAGCCGCCGCGCTCCCCGGACGGCCGCGTCCGCGTCCCGCCGGCTCTGAACGTCCTGCCCGGCCGCGTTCTCCACGGAGCAGCCGGGTCCCCGGGACGGGACGGGGACGGGGGGGGGGGGAAGGGACCGGGTCGTGCCCACGGCCCCCTGCCCCACAGCTGGGACCACAGCCAGGTTCCCCCCCCCCACTCCCAGGGCCGGAATCAACCCCCGGACTGGGACCCCTGGATCCCCCCCAGGTACCGGGGCCCCCAGGACTGCAATGCCCGGGACCACCCGGACTGGGACCCCTGGATCCCCCCAAGGTACCGGGGCCCCCCGGGACTGCAATGCCCGGGACCACCCGGACTGGGACCCCTGGATCCCCCCAAGGTACCGGGACCCCCTGGGACTGCAATGCCCGGGACCACCCGGACTGGGACCCCTGGATCCCCCCAAGGTACCGGGGCCCCCCGGGACTGCAATGCCCGGGACCACCCGGACTGGGACCCCTGGATCCCCCCAAGGTACCGGGACCCCCCCAGGACCACGATGCCCAGGGACCCCCTGGACTGCCCCCCCCCGGGCCCGGCACCGGCCCCCGCCCCCTCCCGGAGCTGCAGCCGCCCGGGGGGGGGGGGGTCCCCGCGTCCCTTCCTCCAGCTCCAACCGCTGGTCTCCACTTCCTCCCGCAGCCGCGGAGGGGCCCAGGCGTTCGGGCCCCCCCCCGCCCCCAAAGCCAGCCCCCCCCCCCCCCCACAAGCAGCTGG
This sequence comes from Rhea pennata, assembly GCF_028389875.1. Lineage (NCBI taxonomy): Eukaryota > Metazoa > Chordata > Aves > Rheiformes > Rheidae > Rhea > Rhea pennata. Next base: position 413,025 of record NC_084695.1, on the reverse strand, counting down.
GCCGTGGCGGGGGGGAGCTGTCCCGCTCTCCGCCCGGGAGGATCGAGGTGCCCGGGGGGGGCGGTCGAGGTGCCCGGGGGGGGGTCCCCGGTCGTCCCTCCCCCCCCCTCGGGGCGCAGGCTCCGCCCCGCTTATCGCTCTCCTGCGCGGGCTCTGCGCAGCCCGGAAAGGCGCGGCGCCGCGGCCGGACGCCTGGGCCCCCGGCAGCCGGCCCGGCCCCTTCCCCGGGCTCACCTGCACCCGGGGGGGGGGGGGGGGGGGGAGGGGGCGGGACGCCTGGGCTCCTGCCGGGCTGGCACGTGGGGGGGAGGGACCGGGACGCCTGGGTCCCTGCCGGGCTGGCACGGCTGGGGGAAGGGCCGGGACGCCTGGGCCCCTGCCAGGTTGGCAGGCACGGGGCTGGGGGAGGGGGGGACCAGAACGGCTGGGTCCCCGCAGGACAAGGTCCCCCCCGGGCCCGGACGGGTCGCGCGGCGCTCCCGGACGCCGGGGCCACCCCGTCCCGGACAGGGGGTCCCGCAGCGCTCCCGGACGCCGGGGCCCCCGGGCCCCGACGGGGGGGGGAGGGGGGTGGATCCTGCAGCGCTCCCGGACGCCGGGGCCCCCGGGCCCGGTCGGCCGTTACCTGCCCCGGCGGCGGCGGCGGCGCTCCTGGATGCTGCGGTTGAGGCGGAGGCGCCGCAGGAAGCTGGGCGAGCCGCTGCCGAAGAAGACGGGCGAGCCGGGGCCGGGGCCGGGGCCGGGGCCGGGGCCGGGGCCGGGGCCGGGCGGCCGCGGCGAGCCGGGCAGAAAGGCCTCGTCGTCGGGGCGCAGGCTCGGGCCGCCGCGCTCCCGGGCCATGGCAGCGGGCGGCCGCCCCGTCGGCAGCGCCCGGACGCCTGGGCCCCGCCGGCGGGGAAGGGGGTGAAAGTGCGTCCCGCGAGCGCGGCGGGGCGGAGGCCCGGACGCCTGGGCCCCGCTGGCAGGCGGGGGGGAGGGGGGGGGTGGCCGATGCCCCGGTGCCGCCCCGCGCCGAGCCGCCGCCGCCGCCGGAGGGAGCCGCTGCCCCGCGGCGGGGCCCCGCGCCCGCCCGGGGGTCCCTGGCCCGGGGGTCCCTGCGCCCTGCTGGGGGTCCCTGCGCCCCACGGCGGCCGGAGCCTACAGCACCGTCCCAGGCGCGGCTTGGCCCCGAGCGGGGGGGCGCGGGGATCCCCGAGAGCTGGGCGGCCTCGGCGGGGCGGCGCCACGGCTCCGGAGCCCCCAGCCCCCCGGCTCCCCGGCCCCTTCTGCTGTGGGTCCATCCCGCACCGGGGGTTGGGGCGGCGGGTCCTCGCAGGGGCCTGGAGCTGCGGTGGTCGCAGCCCCCCCCCAGCTCTCGGTGCTGCCGATGCCCCATGGCACTGCCGGTGCCCCATGGCACTGCCAATGCCCCACGGCGCTGCTAGTGCCCCACAGCACTGCCAGTGCCCCATGGCACTGCTAGTGCCCCACGGCGCTGCCAATGCCCCATGGCTGCCCTGGAGCCCCATGGCGCTGCCAATGCCCCATGGCTGCTCTTGTGCCCCACGGCGCTGCCAATGCCCCATGATGCTGCCAATACCCCATGGCTGCCCTGGTGCCCCACAGCGCTGCCAATGCCCCACATCCACCCCGGCACGGGCTGTGCTGCAGCCTCCTCCCTGTTTGTTTGTTTACTTCAGTGTCTGTTTATCCCGAGCCTCTGGAGCAGCAGATTGGGAACAAAACCTGGGAAAAGAGCAAGTAACGGCACAAGCAGGCGCACACGGGGGGGCCGTGGGGCTCGGCCCCCTCCAGGCTCCCGGCTGCACTTCCAAACTGCTGGGAAGGGCCGGTCCTGGCTCTGTCCCACCACCCACGCTGCAAGCCTGGCCACAAGCACGCAGGATGCGATCCCATGGGACACGAGCATGCAGGATGAGATCCCACGGGACACGATCCTGCAGGACACGAGCACGCAGGATGCGATCCTGTGTGATGCAAAGACGCAGGACACAATCCCACAGGACACGATCCTGCAGGACGTGAGCATGCTCTGAGGCTCTGGCCTGGAGCAGGGATGGGGATACGGATGGGATGGGGAAGAAAGAGGTGGGGCTGGAAATGGGATAGGGATGGAGATGGGATGAGGATGGGACTGGGAAGAGGCAGGAACTGGATGGGGACGGGATGAAGGTGGGGTTGGGGATGGGACGGTCACCAGCACGGGGGCCGGGGGCCGTGTCCGGGTGGGACCATGCAGGACAGCGACGCTCTGGCGGAGCCGGCAGCACCATCGGCCCCTCGGAGCGTCGATGTGCTGCAGCGGCTGCTGGGCTGAGCCAGGCCGAGCCGAGCCGTGCCAAGCTGAGCTGCTCCGAGCTGCTCGGAGCTGAGCCGAACCGGGGGCGGCAAGGAAGCCCGACCGCTCGCTGCCGGCCCGCCTGCTATTTCTAGCAGACGGCATGTGCGCGGCCCGCCTGCCGGCGCGGGATTTTCTAGTAAACTGGATATTATCCGGGAGCTTAAGACAAATGTGAATCACTTTTAATGGACGCAGGTGACTCATCGGGCTCGAAAAAGATTGCGGCACATTGTAAATGCCAGAGGGGCTTCGCGGGCTGGGGAGCCAGGAGCAGCACTGCCGCGGCCCCGGCAGCTATGGCATTCCTATTTTTTTTTCTGTTTCCTAAAAGGAAATGAATTAAGCAGAAGGAATTAATTACGGCCAGTGCTGGGAGGCTGCAGCAGCCTCCGGACGCAGCGGCTCACCGGGGCCTGGCCCGCGATGGGATGGGGTCAATCGGAAAAGCCGCTGGGCTGTCCCGGGAGCACCACCGGGATCTGGGATTCAAAGGAGCTCACGGGCCTTGCCAGGAAGGGAGAAGCCAGAGAAATTCCTGGCACCCGGTGGGCGAGCGGGGTTCCCTTCTTGATGTGGCCCCGGAGCGAAGGCCACTTGCTCGCGGCGGGGAGCGAGCCGTGTTGGGGGTAAACAGCACCGGCTCAGTCGCGGAGCAGCGTGCCGAGCCCTCGTCCTGCCTGCTGGAACTAGTTGCCAAGAGCAGGGATCAACAAGGAAACAGAGCGCGGAGCCGGTCCCGGCTGGCGGCGCCGCACGCGGCCGGCGCTCCCCGGCTGGCACTGCTCCGGGCTCGCCGGTGGCGGGGGCCGGAGCCCCGCGACACGGGACGCTCGACGCCTCCGCGGGGGCCCAGGCATCCGAGCCCCGGCCACACACGCCGCTGCGGAGCGCGGGGAACCCAGGCGGGATCAGTGGAGTTTCTCGCCCCCCGCGTGGGAAGCCGCGACGGCCGGGCGGGTGACTCCTGTCTCTCCGGAGCCACTGGCGTGCCGGCCCGGCTGAGCCGGAGGTGGCGGCACCGCACCGGGAGCCGGGAGCTGTCTCCCAGCTGGGAACGCGAGGGGATCCCGCGGCCGGGACGTCCCCAGCCGCCGCCACCTCCGGCGAGGTGGGAAAAGACCCTTGGAGCCTCGCGGTGGCCGGAGGAGACGAGGGCTGGGAGGGGAGGCCGGGCCAGGCACCGGCCCCCCTCAGCCACCACGGCGGCACCGGGGACATCCCAGCCGGGCCGTAGCCCTGGGTTGCCCCGTCGGGGCCCGGCAGCCCCGGGATCCTCCCCTAGGATCCCCCCCGCCTGCCCCATCGGGGTCTGGCTGCCCGGGGACCCCCCTGCCTCGGCCGAGCCGCAGTCCCCAGCCACCCAGTCGGGGCCTGGCTGCCTCAGGATCCTCCCCTAGGATCCACCCCCGGCCGCCCCGTCGGGGCCCGGCTGCCCCGGGACTCCCCCGCCCGGCCGAGCCGCAGCCCCTGTCCGCCCCGTCGGGGCCCGGCAGCCCCGGGACGCCCCCGTCCCGGCCGAGCCGCAGCCCCCGACCGCCCCGTCGGGGCCCCCCGCCGGCACGTACCGCTTGCCAGCGCCCGGGGCGCCGTGCAGGGAGGAGGGCCAGGACATGCGGGACTTGCTGAGGCCGGGCCGGTCGCCGGCGTCCACGGCGTCGGCGCGCTCCATGGGCCGCGGCGGGTGGCGGTCGGTGTCGGAGTAGCCGCGGTGCCGGATGCGGATGGGGGTGCGCGGCTGGCGCCAGAGGTGCTGCGGCGGCTTCAGCGTGGCCGGGCCCTCGCGGGGCACCGGCAGCGGCAGCGGCAGCGCCAGGCTCTTGCCGCAGCCGCCCGGCGGCTCCATGCCGGGGGCCGCGGGGGCGGCGGCGGCTCGGCCCCCCGCGCCCGGCGCCGCTCCGCTCCCGCTCCGCTCCCTAGCGCTGCGCGGCGGCGGCGGGAGCCGCGGCGGCTCTGCCCGGCGCCGGGCTCCGCATGGCCCCGGGCACCGGCTGCGACGGCCCCGGGCACCGGCTGCGAGCACCCCGGGCAGGCGCCGCTGCCGCTGCCGGCGCCGCTGCCGGTGCCGCTTCGCCCGCTCCGCTCCGCTCCGCACCGCCTCTGCGCGCCCGGCGCGGCGCCTTCCCCCGCCCCGCGCAGCCTCCGGCCCCCCCGGGACCGGCCTCCCGCGGGGGCGCGGCTCCGCCGGGGACCCCCTCTCCCCCCTCCCCGCCGGGGTCCCCGCAGGGATCCCCCCGGGATCCCCTCCCAGGGAGCCCTTCCTCGAGAATCCCCTGTGGGTCTGTGCATGGCGCTGCACAGACCCCCGGCACCGCGGTGGGGTTCCCCCCCTCCCCGCCCGTGCACGGCGCTGCACAGACCCCCGGCACCGCGGTGGGGTCCCTCCCCCCCGTGCATGGTGCTGCACAGACCCCTGAGACCGCAGTGAGGGTCCCCCCCATGCATGGCGCTGCACAGACCCCCGGCACCGGAATGGGGGTCCCTGCATGCACGGCGCTGCAAAGACCCCCGACACCACAGTCACGGTCCCCCCCGCCTCGTGCACAGCGCTGCACAGACCCCCGACACTGCGGTGGGGGTCCCCCCTCCCCGTGCACGGCGCTGCACAGACCCCACATACAAGGGACGCCACGCCACACCGAGCGTTGCAGCCTGCTTGGGGTCAGGCTGGGCGGATCCAACCACGGAGCCGTGGGGCAGGTGAGCCCACGGTGTTGAAGCCCACGGCCGGCCAGGCGCGAAGCCAGGTGGGCAAAGCCAGGGCTGGGCACAAACCCCCCGGAAATTTCGGCGGCTGATTCACCGCAGCAGAAGGGGGTGCTGCATCGCGCCGCACCAATGCTGCTCCGGGAGCCCCCAGAGCCCTGCTCAGTCCCCACCGTCCCCGGACCCCGTCCCGGCCGGCACGCAGCGCCCGTCGGGAACGGCGGGCTGAGGCAGTGGGTTTCCACCTGCAGGAAACCTCGGGAAGTGGCGGAGCAGCCTCCCTCCTCGATGGGAACTAGCTGCCCCCGGACAAGGCCGGGGCACCCCGGGCACCTGGATTGCAGAGGGCGAATCCTGGGGGCTGCAACGTGCTTCCTGGTGCAAAAACACGGACGGCCCTGGATTAGCGGGGGCTTTGGGATGAACCACAGCTGGCGATGCAGCCGAGCCCCTGTCAGCAGGGCTGCCGAGGAGCTATTCCAGGGCTCCCCGGAAAGCCAGGCTGCTGGAAGCGTGCCCGCCGCGCGGGAGACAGAGCGGGGGCGGCCACCGGCTGCCGCTTGCGAGGGCCCCGCGGGAATGAGCCGGCTTCCCAGCGCGCCGAGAAATCACCCCCCCTATTTTTTTTTCCTCTGCTGGAAGCTGCCTGCATCAGGGCCGCCCGGAGCCCCCGGTGTGGCCAGCGCGGCTGCCCCCCGCCTACCTGCGGGGCTCGGCATGGGTGACGGCGATGCGCGGTGGCACGCGCAGCGGCAGCGTGGTGGGCCGCGGGACGCTGGCGGGCTCCGGCGAGCGCGGCCGCTCCGGGGGCTTCCGCGGGGGCACCTGGAGGCTGGCGGAGAGGCGGCGGCGGCCCCGCCGCGGGTCGGTCCCCAGCATCCCCGACGACGGGGCGCGGGGGCAGCTCCGGTGCCCCAGCTCCGGTGGCTCCGGCTGCGAAGGGCGGCGGGCGCCGGGTCAGCGGCAGAGCCCGGAGCCCCCACAGGCTCTGCAGCTCCAGGCACACCCGCAGGCAATGGGGGGGGGTCGGTGCCCACTGCCCAGCCCCGCTGGCCCCCGGGCCGCTAGCCAGGAGTGTCCACGTGCCAAGCGTGCACCCTCAGACGTGTGGGCACATGTCCGTGCACAGGTGTGCATGCACACACGTATGCACGTGTGTATGCTTGGCCAGGCAGGCATGCAATCTCACAGCACGTGCATGCATGTGTGCACTTGCACAAGCACATGCATGCACACACACACATGCACACTCAGCCATGCATGCATGCGCACACGCACGTGCATACAGACCCCCCCCCGGGCACACTCAGTTGTGTGTGTGTGTGTGTGTGTGTGTGTGCACACGCGCATGCACCCACGGGCACGGGCAGCCACCTGTATTTCCACACTCCTACGAAGTGTGCAGCCGCGCTCACCTGCTCCTCGGGCACGGCCAGGGCCGGGGCTCAGGGGGCCACGGAGGCCGGCATGGGGGGCCGGGGCTCGGCTCGTCCCGGGGCGCCTGCAAGAGACAGCGGCGGCGTGAGGGCCGCGTCCTGCCGTCGGCACCCCGGGACCCCGTGGAGCTGGGCACGGAGCAGCCTCTGCCCTGGGGCGGCTGGCTGGGGCTGAGCACCAACACGCTCATTGCAGCAATGGCCAGCACAGCACTGGCTGGGGCACGCTGGGATCCAGGCATCCGAGCTGGGATTTGGGGTTGTCCGGGTGGGAGGGGGCTGCTCCGCGGTGCTCACGGCTGGGTCCCTCATCCCGCTTGGACGCCAGGGCCCTCGTCCCGGCCATCCGCTGGGAACCCCCACCGCGACCGTCCCGGCAGCACGGCTGCGGGCCGGAGCATCCCAAAATCCCCTGTGGCGGGGTGTCTGGCCGCTCCCAGATCCATCTCCTTTTCCACCTGGAAAGTTCCCGAGAATGCCAGCAGGCTCCGAGCCGCGCGCCTGGGCCAGCCCTGGCACGCTCCCACTTCCCATGGGAAACCTGGATCCAGGTCTGGCCTCCGCCCGGAAAGCAGGGCTGCACGGCGGCATCGAGGGCAGCCGCCGGCAGCTCCGTGGGCGCCCCGGGAGTTGGGCGAGCGGCTGTGGCTGCGGCTTGGCCCTCACGGCTCCGGCTCCGCAGGGATGCCAAACGTCTGGGACCATCCCGGCACTGCAGAGGCCAAAGCCGTTCCCAGGGGAGAAGCCGGGGGGGGGATTCAGCGCAGCAAGTCGGCAGGATCCGGAGTGGGGCCCCACGCTGCGGGGACCCGCTGTGGCTGGATCATCCCCAGGGAGCACGTGTGTCCCGATGGAGTGGTGCAGGGAGGGCTCGCTGCCCACAGTCCCGCTGCTCCCAGGGGCTCTGCACTGGGACTGGCCGTGGGAATCCCGGAGCACCGTGTCCCAGGGCTCTCCAGCTGGAGTGCCCAGTCCTGCCAGGATGCCCAGTCCTGCCAGGATGCTCAGTCCCACAGGATGCTCAGTCCCACCAGGATGCTCAGTCCCACCGGGATGCTCAGTCCCACAGGATGCTCAGTCCCACCAGGATGCTCAGTCCCACAGGATGCCCAGTCCTGCCAGGATGCTCAGTCCCACATGATGCTCAGTCCCACCGGGATGCTCAGTCCCACCAGGATGCTCAGTCCCACCGGGATGCTCAGTCCCACAGGATGCTCAGTCCTGCCAGGATGCTCAGTCCCACTGGGACACTCAGTCCCACCAGGATACTCAGTCCCAGAGGATGCTCAGTCCCAGAGGATGCTCAGTCCCACAGGATGCTCAGTCCTGCAGGGATGCTCAGTCTCACCAGGATACTCAGTCCCACAGGATGCTCAGTCCCGCCAGGATGCTCAGTCCCACATGATGCTCAGTCCCACCAGGATGCTCAGTCCCACAGGATGCTCAGTCCCACAGGATGCTCAGTCCCGCAGGGATGCTCAGTCCCACCAGGATGCTCAGTCCCACAGGATGCTCAGTCCTGGCAGGATGCTCAGTCCCGCCGGGATGCTCAGTCCCACAGGATGCTCAGTCCCGCAGGGATGCTCAGTCCCACCAGGATGCTCAGTCCCACAGGATGCTCAGTCCCGCAGGGATGCTCAGTCCTGGCAGGATGCTCAGTCCCGCCGGGATGCCTGGCGCCCCTGGGGCACTGCAATCCCCGCCCCCCACCCCCCCCGCCTCGTTCCCCGTCCCAGCAGGATTCCTGGTCCCTCTGGGATGCTCAGTCCCGCTGGGACACTGCACCGGCACCTCGGTCCCCCGGGATGCCCGGTACAGCATCCCCCCGCTGCCCCTCCAGGGTGCCCGGTGCCGCGGGATGCCCGGTGCCGCCAGGGTGCTGGTGCCACAGGACGCTTGGTGCCGCGGGATGCCCGGTGCTGCGGGATGCCCGGTTCCCCGGGGATGCCCGGTGCCGCGGGATGCCCGTTTCCCCGGGGATGCCCGGTTCCCCGGGGATGCCCGGTGCCGCGGGATGCCCGGTGCTGCGGGATGCCCGGTTCCCCGGGGATGCCCGGTGCCGCGGGATGCCCGGTGCTGCGGGATGCCCGGTGCCGCGGGATGCCCGTTTCCCCGGGGATGCCCGGTTCCCCCGGGATGCCCGGTGCCGCGGGATGCCCGGTGCTGCGGGATGCCCGGTGCCGCGGGATGCCCGTTTCCCCGGGGATGCCCGGTTCCCCCGGGATGCCCGGTGCCGCGGGATGCCCGGTTCCCCCGGGATGCCCGGTTCTCCCTGGATGCCCGGTTCCCCCGGGATGCCCGGTTTCCCCGGGGGCGCCCGCTCTTCCCGGCGCTGCCCGGTGCCGGGCCCCGGCCGCCGGAGCGCCGCGGCCGCGCAGGGGAGGGTTGAGCCCCCGCCGCCGCCCGCTCCCATTCTCGATCCCGTTCCCATTCCCATTCCCGTTCTTATTCCCGTTCCTGTTCCCATTCTCGATCCCGTTCCCGTTCCCGTTCCCATTCCCGTTCCCGTTCCCATTCCCGTTCTCAGTCCCGCTCCCGGTCCCGATTCCCATTCCCGCTCCCGCTCTCATTCCTGGTCCCGCTCCCATTCCTGGTCCCGCTCCCATTCCCGCTCCTATTCCCGGCCCGATCCCGCTCCCATTCCCGGTCCCGGTCCGTACCTCGCAGCCGGCGGCTCCGCCGCATCCACCCGCCTTTGTTTACGGCGCCGCCCGGTACCGGCGAGCGCAGCCCGCTGCCCGCGGCGGCGGCGCCTCCCGCAGCCGCCCGGGCGGAGCGAAGCGGGGGGGGGGGGGGGGGAGGGAGGGGGGGGCGCACCGGGAGCCCCGCTCCGGGCACCTCCGGTCCCGGGTGTCCCCGATGCAGCCCCCCCCCCACCCGGGCACCTCCCGTCCCGGGTATCCCCGATGCAGCCTCACTCCGCCGGGCACCTCCGGTCCCGGGTGTCCCCGATGCAGCCCCATCTCGCCGGGCACCTCCAGTCCTGGGTGTCCCCAGTGCAGCCTCCCCCACCCCTGGGGTTGTGGGACCAGGTGGACGGATGGGATGGAGGGTCAGGGTGGAGGGTCAGATGGTGGGATGGGGTGGATGGACGGAATGGAGGGTTGTGGTGGAGAGTTGGTTGGTGGGATGTATGGTGGGATGGGGTGGATGGATGGGATGGAGGATCATGGTGGTGGGATGGGATGGTGGAAAGGGGTGGATGGATGGGATGGAGGGTTGTGGTGGAGAGTTGGTTGGTGGGATGTATGGTGGGATGGGGTGGATGGATGGGATGGAGGGTCAGGGTGGAGAGCTGGTTGGTGGGATGTATGGTGGGATGGGGTGGATGGATGGGATGGAGGGTTGTGGTGGTGGAACAAGGTGGACAGATGGGATGAAGGGTCAGAGCAGAGGGTCAGATGGTGGGATGGGATGGAGGGATGGGATAGAGGGTCGTGGTGGTGGGATGGGATGGTGGAAAGGGGTGCATGGATGGGATGGAGGGTCATGGTGGTGGTGGGACATGGTGGACTGATGGGATGGAGGGTTGGGGCGGCTGCGGGGGCTGGCTGGGCGGTGGGCGGGGGTGTCCTGGGGTGACCGCCCTGAGTGGAGGGTCGGGACGGCCAGGGTGGCCCCAGTGGCTCCCGGGGGTGGCGGCCACCCGCAGCCCCGCCCGCCCCGTTTCGTGTGTGCGTGTCTCTTTAAGAGGCGCGCCATCTTTGTGCAGGGCGAGGCGGCCGCGCATGCGCCGTGGCGCCGCCGCAGCGCGGCGCTTCCGGGTTCTCCCTCCCCTTCCCCCCGGCCGCGCGCCGCGGGCGGAAGTGCGTGCGTGTGCGGGCGGAAGTGGGCGGGCGCGGGCGCTGGAGGTTTCCAGAAGAGGCCGGAGGAGCCGGGCCCGGGGCGCCGCTGCCGCCGCGTCATGGTGGACTACAGCGTCTGGGACCACATCGAGGTGTCGGACGATGAGGACGAGACGCACCCCAACATCGACACCGCCAGCCTCTTCCGGTGGCGGCACCAGGTCGGGCCCTGGGGCGGCCGGGGCGGGGGCTCCCCGGGCCTCCCCGTCCCCATGGCGACCAGCCCCACCCCCCTCGTGGCCCCCCACCCGGCCCTTTTCTCATGGCGACCAGGCCCCCGGGGCCCCCTTCCCTGTGGGGCCCGGGCTGAGGGCCTTTCCCCCCCCCCCCCGTGACCCTCCCTGTCTCCATGGCAACTGGCTTCCTGTGAGCCCGTCCCCGTGGTGACGGGCCTGGGGGTTCCCCCGTGGTCCCTGTCGCTGTGGTCCCCATCCCTGTGTGGGCTTCGATGGGGTCTCCTGCTGGTCCTTGTGGCCCCCATCCCTGTGGGGCCCAGCTCCCTGTGATCTGCCCCCCCTCCATCCCTGTGGGGACCAGGAGTGCTGTCCCCACGGTGGCTGGGCCGGGGTGTCCCTGTTGGCCGCTCTGAGAGGTCTCCTTGCGGAACGCTGTCCGAGGCCCTGGGAGTGAGTAGGCTTCAGGCCCTTCCCAGGGTCTGGCCAGCTGCTGGGAGACCCCAGGCTGGCACCTACCTCATCTCGCCCCGTGCCTGGTGAGGTGTTACCCTCAGGCTGAGTCACTGTGGTAGGAGCTTGACTAGCCTGTGACAGATTCTTCTTTCTGGTAGCAGTGTGGTAGCCTTGGAAGCTAGCAGGACCTGTTTGCGAGACTTCCTGCAGCTCTGCGCCACTGGTGCCGTCCAGAGCGGGCCTGGGTGTTAGCGGATGTGAATTGCCTGCTGGTTCAGTAGCACCGTGGCGAAGAGCCCTGGGAGCGTCGTGTGTTGGCCTTCTGCCTGCATTCTTCAAACAACTGATTTATCCCCTTGTCTCTGCCATGTGCTACCCTAGCTTATCAGTTTAGGTGACGCTTGCTGGGGAGAGACCAGCTTCTCTTGGGAGAAGCTGGCAGTGGCCAACCTCACCTGGGGCTGGGCCTGGGGACTGTGGCTGCTCTTGGGACTCAGAGCTCCATGTCCTATCGCTGCTGTGTTTGGAAGGGTTGTGCTGAGCTCTGACAACTCCCTGTGCTCCTGGTAAACTGTCCTTTCTACTGTGATTCCCCTGCCTGTGAAGGATGAGCAATAGACCTGGAAGAGGAGGCAGTGACTGAGAGGCAGATTCGTGGGATACTGGTGCACTGCTAAGAGCCTGTGTGTGCTGCTTCTGTGGTTTCCCCCTCCCCCAAATGTGAGGAGAAGAAACTACAAGTTTTTCACCTCTAAAGGAATGCAGTGAGTTCACGTGCTCCCAACTGGCTTCCTGTGCCGAAAGCACTTGTGCCTCAAATGAGCAGAGAAGCAGCAGTGCAAGGCAGCTCTTCCCGCTTCCTGTGAGGGCCCTGAATAGGAAGGCAGGAAGGGTCCCTGCCTCACGTGGCGGAGGTGCACAGCCCTGCACCAGCTGGAGCTGGCATGCAAACTAAACTGCCCCCACTTCCAATTCAAACAAAATACCAGCGCTTGGCTTGAAGGACTTGCTTGAGGCAGGTGAGCGTCGGCTTGACGTTGCATTTAGAATATGCTGTGGCATGAGCTCTGCTCCAGGCTTGTCCTGTGGAGCTGTGCATGGAGAGAATGCAGCTCTTCTGCCTCCTGATCTTTCTAGAAGGAGATATCTTTGAGGAAACCTGTGTCTCTTCTCACCTTGCGCTCCTACTCTAGCTGCATATGAGGGAGGGTATGTGACTTCGTGTTCTTCACTGTGTTCCACACAGGATAACAGTGATCTGGGAAAATGTGTCAGGCTTCCTGGAGCGTATCTCCTACACTGCAGCGAGCCGTTACCTAACAGCGTAGGGAGACTGCGTGTGTGCTGGTGTCTTGGGAGAAGTGTGGCTATAGGACCCAAGTCAGGCTGCTAGTGGTGTATGGAGGACAGCTAACGCTAAGCAGAAATATCTCGCTTTTGTTCTGAAGTAGTTTCGATCCTTTCCAGCTCCTCTTCTACCAGAGGAGGTAGAAGAGCTGTCCCCCTTCCCCAGGAAGCCCCTCGCAGTGCAGGCCTGAATAGCCAGAGCTGGCTGCCCACTGACCTCTGGTCCTGAGCTCGTGTTGGCCATTGTAGGGGTGATCCTGAGCCCCGTGGGTTCTGGATGCACTGGAGAGGCTGCTGTTGCTGCTTCGTGACTGCAGTCTTCCAGACCATCTTTTTCACCTTGCTCCTGAGGATCCTAAAGTGTAAATGGTTGCCTGCAGGCTCGAGTGGAGAGGATGGAGCAGTTCCAGAAGGAAAAAGAGGAGCTGGATAAGGGGTGTAGGGAATGCAAACGGAAACTAGCAGAGTGCCAGAAGAAGATGAAAGAGCTGGAGGTGGCAGACCAGGAGAGTGGCAAAGGGGAGCTGGAGAGGCTCCAAGCTGAAGCCCAGCAGCTGAAAAATGAAGAGAAGAGCTGGGAAAACAAACTAGAGGAGCTGAGGAAGAAGGAGAAGAACATGCCCTGGAATGTAGATACGCTGAGCAAGGATGGCTTCAGCAAGGTGGGTCTGGGGGGTGGGGAAGTCCCCCTTGCCTCTGGCCTGCGTCACGGGGTCTGCAGCTAAATGATACAAGATCTGCTAACGTCCTCCCGCTCTCCACAGAGCGTGTTCAACGTTAAACCAGAAGAGAAGGAAGAAACAGAGGAGCAGAAAGAGAAGAAACACAAAACATTTGTGGAGAGAAATGAGAAGCAGATCAAGCACTTTGGTGAGTTAGCAAAGCGTAGGTGAGGGCTCTAGAGCCCTGTGGCCTTGCAGGATCTTCCTGCTGATGGAAACAGCTCTCTGTTGGCTGTCACTCACACAAGTATGGCAGTGGATTCCTTAATGTAGCCTCCTCCCCACCCTGTCCGTTAAGTCCAGGTGCTTCCTTTGCTGTTTGAGATGCTCAGCTGTGAAGTGAAGCTTCTGTTTGTGGCAGGAGAGGCTGATGAGTCAGAGTCTGTTAATGACTTAACATGCTTTTCACAAGTTCTTTCTCCTGCTCACCCAGCTGGAGCAAAAGTTCAAGCTCTGCCTTTGTGACAGTTTAAATGCAATTGGTGGGGAGGGGAGGCAGGCTGATCTAAGCTTGGGATGAGTCATCTGTCCTCTCCCCCTTTGCTGAAGACAATAGCATGAGGTTTAGAGGGTGTTCTTTTTTAAGAGTGGAAATATTACTCTGCTAACTGGGGCTGTCCTGCTTTGAAGGTATGCTGCGGCGCTGGGATGACAGCCAGAAATATCTGTCTGATAACCCTCATCTCGTGTGTGAGGAGACAGCCAATTACTTAGTCATCTGGTGCATCGATCTGGAGGTGGAAGAGGTGAGACAGTTGGGCTGGCAATGCAGTTGGGACTATAGCTGGAATCTTGTTAGATGGGGAGGTATAAAACTGGCCTGGCTGCCAGCTCCTCGCTGAGCGGGAGGGACTGCATTGTGCCTTTGCTGCGGGAAGCAGGGCTCCGAGAGCCTGTGTCCAGCTGGCCCTGTTGTGACAGGCTGTTTTTTTTTCCTGTCAGAAATGCCAAGCGCTTCCCTGCGGTGGACTTGCCTGGCATGGCTCCAGGCCAGCTGGGATCTGCTCTCCAGCTCCCCTGAGTGAAAGGGGCCAGGGATGACCTGACCCTCACAACTCAGGGATCCTGCTGGAACCTGGTGTATCCTCCCCTGCTGAGGGGCACATAAGTGTGTGTCTTCAGGGCAAGCGAACTGTGGCTCTTTATCTGCCCTTTCTCTCCACTGCAGAAGCACGCCCTGATGGAGCAGGTGGCCCATCAGACTATCGTCATGCAGTTCATCCTGGAGCTGGCCAAGAGCTTGAAGGTGGATCCCAGGGCTTGCTTCCGGCAGTTCTTCACAAAGATCAAGGTGAGGTTGGAGCTCTCCCCATTGGGCCAAGCTGCTTCCTGGTTCCTTGGGGTGCTGTTGGTGACACTTAGTCCTGTGTGCTGCAGTGGGTCTTGGCATGGTGTCTTTCAGTATTTGCTCCTCCCCACAGTGATGCTGGTGGTGAATGCGGCTCCCTCCCTCCAGCCAGTCTTTTTTTTTTTGTTTTTTTTTTTTTTTTTTTTTTTCAGCCAGGCTTGAGGAAATGGTTGGGCTCGTGGCCCTGGGGCAGGTGGAGTGAAGCTGCAGGGATGCAGCTGCATGGGAGCTCTCTCTCTAGGACAGGCAGGGGCTGTGGGCCCGAAGCAGTTTCTCCAGGGGCTGGGACCTGGGCGCTGTCTCCTAACCTGCTGCTCCTCCCTGCTCGCTCCAGACAGCTGACCAGCAGTACATGGAGGGCTTTAACGACGAGCTGGAAGCCTTCAAGGAGAGGGTGCGGGGACGAGCCAAGGTGCGCATAGAGAAGGCTATGAAAGAATATGAAGAAGAAGAGCGGCAGAAACGGCTGGGCCCTGGTGGGCTTGACCCTGTGGAGGTGTATGAGTCCCTCCCTTCTGTGAGTATTGTGCTGTGGTGTGGAGATAAACTGATGAGGAAAAGTCTCTTGCTTGGTCTGTGCAAGACACACAGGTGACTTGTGGCAGACGCTGTATTTAGTCTCCGCTGCTGTAAAAGTGTGAGCTGGGACACAAGACAGACTCTGTGGGGCAGTCTGAGCACCAGCGCTGCCTCTGCTGCTCTCCCAGCTGCATGTCGTAGCTGCGTGGGGTTGAGCTGTGCTGTTCTGATGTTGCAGCAGGGCTGGTAACCTGTCTGCTCAGGAATGAAAGTAGTAGAGACCGTTACTAGCCCGTCTTCCTCTGTTCTGGCCTTGCAGGAGCTGCAGAAATGCTTTGATGTGAAAGATGTTCAGATGTTACAAGACACTATCAGCAAAATGGACCCAACCGTGAGTATTCCCTAGTGCTAGAGAGCTGCGCTTCCAGCAGCGTGGGGGCTGCAGGGGCGCTGCCACAGCAGGGGAAAGCAGGCGTGCAGACGTGCGCGGCTCCCGGCTCGCCCCTGCGGCCCTCTCCGGGGCGGGCGCTGGGCTGGCAGAGGGCGGTGGCCGGAGCGAAGGGCAGCGGAGCAGGTGGAGCGCGGAGCAAGCCGTGGGAAGTGCGAGTGCCTTGCTGATACCTTTGTGTCTTTCCCAGGAAGCCAAGTACCACATGCAGCGATGCATCGACTCTGGGCTCTGGGTGCCCAATGCCAAGACAGCGGAGGGGGCCGAGAAGGGAGGAGACGGGGCCGAGGCCGTCTATGAAGAAATCAAGAAGGAGAGCGGTGATGAGGAGAAAGGGAACCCGTGAACACACCGGCTGGAAAAGGCGTAAAGCGGACTCTCTCCTCCCTCCCACGGCCCTGTTCCTTCTCCTCTCTTACCGACTCATCCCTCTGTGAAGACACACGCTTTACACGTTAGACACTTGGTGAATGCGTGAGCTGCTTGCTGGCCGACTAGCCGGCGTTTGGTGTCCACCCAGCCCCCCGCGTTGCCATTCGGGAGCAGATGGAAGCCCCTGTGCTAGGCGGGGGGAGTTCCCTGTCCAATCTTCCATCGGGTGCAAGCTCACAGGGATGTGGCATGGCAGTCTAGGCTTGTAGGTCTTGCGCTGGTCAGTGTAATAGTTACACATGCTGTTGTATCTCTTGGTAACCAGTAAGGCTATTACCTGAATAAAGAGATTGAAGTATCCGCGTGTGCGGTGGAGTTGGCTGAAGCATGAGGGAGGGGTACCGATGAGGCAATGTTTGCTGAGACTTTTGAACGGACTCAAAAAGGAGAAGGGAGGGGCTGGGAGCTTATTGGAGCTTTCAGTTTCTCCTCACAACTTGTCCAGTTTCTCATGCTGTTTCCATACCCTGTGCCAGGCCCGTTCCCCGGCTCTGGCAGCACAGAAGGCAGGCAGGGACCGAGGTGACCAGGGACCGTGGTCCTTCCTCGGCCTGGAGGATGCTCTTGTCGGTAGGTGGCAGTGACAAATCAGAGCCAGGCCAGCTGTGTGCACAGGGCCTGGCTGGAGGGAGCGGTGGACAGGCAGGGAGGGGGCTGTGGGGACATAGGCTGGGGACTGCCTCCCTCCCAAGGGCAGTTCCAGGTCCCCCAACGCTGGATTTTTCTAGGCTAAGAGCTTGGATCTTGCAACTGCTCCTCCTGCTCTGTTTCATCTGGGCTGGAGCTGCTGCAGTCATGGGGAAAGAGGTCACTCCCTAGGAAGCAAAGGCTGGGACCAGAGCAAGCTGCAGAAGTAGCTGAAGGGGAAGTGGAGGGGGAAGAGAGGTCACTTCCCTGCAGTGACCTCTTTAATTAAATTTAAATTTAGTTAAAGCATCACTCAGTGGCAGAGGTTAAACTTGCTCTGTGGGCACCTCTCCCTCTGGGGTCGTTCTTCTGGGGCTGCGCTTCAAGCTGTGTTTGGCCTGGCTGGGAGGTCCCACCTGGGTCCTCTGGGTCCTGGTGCTGGCGGGAGCCTGCGTTAGGGGGGAGAAGGATGTAGCTCCGTGGGGGGCCCCCGCGGAAGGGGGCTTCCCAGCACCCCGGTACCCGCTGCTGCCGCGGGGAGGCGGTTTTGCAGCTGTGCTCCTCTGCCGGAGCTCCAGCTGCAGCTTAATGCCCATACAGCTGTGCCGCCCGGCAGCGCCCCTGCGCCAGCTGTGGTCTGAGGGCTGCAGCCAGCTGTTGCTCACTGCCCTGTCCAGCTGTGCCCCTGGTGTCGGTAAGCAGCGCCGCCTGGCCGTGCCCCCGCCTGCGGCTCGTGTCCGCGCTCGGCTGTGGCTTTAACAGCGCGCCCAGCTGTGCCCCGCCCTCCAGCTGTGGCCCCGCCCCTCCCCGCCCCGCAGCCAATGGGCGCCGCCGCTTGCCCTTCCCTGGGCGGGGCGCCGCGCCGCGCCCCCGCCCACGGGGGGGGGGGTGAAGGGCTGGGGGCGTGGCCGCGGGGCGGCGGCGGGCCAATGGCCGCGCGCGTCTCTCGGGCCCAATGGGAGGCGGCGTCTCTGCGGGGCGGAGGGAGCCCGAGCAGCGGCCCGGCCGGCGGGGGCGCGGGGCCCGGTACGTGTCGGTGGGGCCGGGCCGCCCCGCTCTGGGGGGCAGGATCTGTGGGGCTAGGGGCCAGGTGTGGGGGGAGGTCACGGTACGTGGGGCTAGGGGGCTGCGGGGTGCGTGTGGGTCAGGGATGTGGGACTGAGGGGCTGCGGGGTGCGTGTGGGTCAGAGTATGTGTGGCAGGGGCTGTGGGGTGCGTGTGGGTCAGGGATGTGGGGCTAGAGGGCTGTGGGGGGCTATAAGGTATGAGGGTATCAGGATATGTGGGTGTAGGGGGCTGTAAAGTTTGAGGGGGTCATGGTATGTGGGGCTAGATGGCTGCGGGGTGGGTGTGAGGGTCAGGATATGAGAGTAAAGGGGCTGTAGGGGCTGCAGGGTCTGGGGCAGTCAGGATACGTGCAGCTGGAGAGCGGCGGGGTTTGTGGGTTAGGATATGTGGGGGCTAGGGGGCAGTAGGGGGCTATAAGGCTCAGAGGGATCAGGATTTGTGGGTTGGGGGCTGTGGGGTGGTGGGCTGTGAGGTGTGGGCTGGAAGAGGTCAGGATATGGGGTCTGTGGGGTGCACGTGGAAGTCAAGGATGTGTGGGTTTGGGGGCTATAAGGTATGGGGGGGTCAGGTATGTGGGGGTAGAGGGCTGTAGGGTTTCTTTGTGCGTCAGAATACACGGGGCAAGGACACTGTAGGCTGGTGGGGCTGTGAAGTGTGGGCTGGGGGAGTAAGGGTATGTGGGGCCTGGGGGCTGAGGGGTAAAGGGGGCCTGGAGGTGGTTGGCTGTGGGGTGAGAGGCTGTGCAGGGCGGGGGGTGTGGGGTGGCTCTCGGTAGAGCTTCAGGCCTGTGGGGTGAAGGGTGGGTTGCTCCCGGGTGTGCAAGGTCGGGGCACAGACTTGTGGGGCGGAGGAGGGCTGGTCCGGGTGGCCCCAGAGCAGCGGAGGGGGCCCGGCTCGGGCCGTGGGGTGTCGCGGGCCGGCCGGGGGGCAGCGTCGCCGCCGCGGGCGCTCCGCGGCGTCCCGGCGAGCGCCCCTCTTCCCTCTGCCAGGCGGCGCGCGGGAGCGCTGGACTTTGGCTCGGCGTCTGCGCTGCCGAGCAGCCGCTCCGAGCTGCGGGCAGCTGCGCGGCCAAAGACCGCCGTGGCCTCGCGGGGGTCCGTCAGCCCCCTCGGAGGGGTCGGGGCTGGGGTCCCGGCCGCTCTCTGCGTCGCGGCGCCAGGAACGCGTGGAAAACAAACGTTGCAGCTTCCAGCCTTTGGTTAGAAACACTGAGCAGGGAGCAAACTAGGGCCGGTGCTGCGTTTTGTTCTTGCTGCCGGCCTCGGCTGAACTCTCTTGATTTCCTGTGGCCACGGCTTAGGGTGGAAGGTCCCTTCGAAAAGGTGTTGCCACGGGCTGTGGCTTGGGGACTGTTGTTCTTGGGGCTGACAGCTTCCATGGTAGGTTGAGGTCACGCTAGGTGACCGCAGATTAAATGGTCCCCACTGGCCTTATGATCTGTGAAACTATGAGTCAACAGCTGACTGCAAAGTGAAACCTGTGCCAGGCAGAAATGAGAGGGCAACAGCCCCCGGGGAGCTGATTTGGCTCTCGCTTGGGATGAAGGTTCAAAATGAGTCCATTTGCTGCAGGGTGGATGGGTGTTGTGTTTTGAGAGCAGAGTAAAAACCCTTTGGCATCTGCTGAGGCCCTTTTTGTATTTCCTCCATGGTGCTGCGGCAGACAGTCCTGTGGCAAATGTTCCTAGAACAGAGACGCAACCAGAGGCTTGAGGGCTTGGAGTGTGTCTGTGTGTAGAGAAATGCCTCTAATTGAACCTGAAGCTGCTTAAAATCCATTTCAGGTGATGGAAACAGCAAGAGAGACACTGCTTGGGATCAAACCCAGCTTGCTTTCAGTTGTTAGAAGTTACTTATGTTAAAACAGGCTCCTCATAAACGGAAATAAGTCACTCTGGCTTGCACTGGTTTAATATAGTCTGTTTGAAAATTGATTCTGTGTGGTTTCCAGATGCCAGTGGGATACGGATTTAGAGAAGATGCTCTGAAGTACAAGGAAACTCCTGGTCGGAGCAGAGCAAGTGGCTGCGTAGTTTGTATCCAGCCCTTGCCCTTCCCTTCCTCATCTGCCATGTGAACTTTGAGTTCATGCTTGCCTTGTGCCGTTGACCCTGAGCTGAGGGCCTTGGTGGAGCTGAATGGCTGCAGATCTCCAGTGCAGATGGGCTAAATCTCTGCAAACCACATCTTTCAATAGCACAGCTGTGCTGAGGTTGCAAAATACGGCTGGTAACAGGCTTGCCTCTACTCCCGGGCCTGTGCTTGGAGCCTGAAATTCCCAGGGTTTGCACGGGTGAGAGAAACCGCAGCTGCGGAGGCTGGAGCCTTCGTGCAGCCAAGCCTGGGGTGAAAGCAGGACGGCTCGTGCCCTGCAGCATCAGCGCTCGCCCCATTGCGAAAGGCAGCTGATCTTGCACAGGCAAGGTTGGATCTCCTGCTGCACCAGGGTCCCTCCAGGCTTCTCCGTAGCAGGAGGGCATGGGGGGGGGTCAGCCTTTTGCTTGGGGAGGTTCAAACAGCTTTGGAAGTGTTGTCTGCCTTCGCGTGTAGCACACAGCACTCGTGCCCTGGGCCCCAAAATCTTCTGAGCCCTTTATCTGTGTCAGCTGCCGACGTGGCAACTCAAATGCTGGAGAAAACCCTCCAAGAGCCTGCTCACTAGAACCAGTTTCAGCAGACTGCTCCCTTTGCTGCTGCCGACGGCAAGCTCGGATGCAAAACAAAAAACCCCCCAAACCCAAACTTTTAAGGCTTGCTGTGACTTTGGAACTTTGGTCTGGAGGAGCTGAGTGCCCGTGGCTCCTGCTAGCTTGCTCCAGAGCGCAGGGCGCTCGTGGCGCGGGAGCGCGCTGCGACCGAGAAGCGCTGCCTGCTTGTCCAGCTGCGATCCCGAGGCCGAGCCGAGGTGGGGAAGCCAGCCCTTCGGCTGCTCGGTTTCTAGAAATGAGGAAGCGGGGCGCTGGAGAGGAGGAACCGCCGCCTGTTTCGGATTCTGTTCGCCTCATGAGGAGGGATGGGGGAAGTTTGCCAAGGATTGGCTTCGGGATCTTTCTGTGCCTGTGGCCGGAAGTTGAAGTAATTCTGTCACATGCTTTGCTTTGAGAGGATCTGGAGAGGCACTTTCCCTCAGCAGCTGGGCAAGGCACGGGCAGGACCCCCTTCCTTCAGCAGGTTCCCCTGGCTACAGTTGCGTATGTGTGAGGAATTCCTAGAAAATTGCTCCTCTTGGTACTTCTCTTCTTCCTTGCCCAAGCCAGAGTAAACACCGCCCAGACTGCGTGCTGCCCAGGGCAGAGTCAGGTATTTACTTTCACTGTCTACCCGGACTGAGGCAATCGGGAAAGCTCGAGAGCTTCCTGCTGGGAATGTGGACACCCAGATGAGATGAGCTAGGCCTGCTTATTTGGTCTGCATGATTTCTCCAGCATGTATAGGGTGGGAGGAATCCTTTTGCAGCTGACAACGGAGAAACAGGGAGCTAGGCTGCAAAATGGGGATGGATAGGCTTAATGCTTTGGAAGGCACAAAGCTTTCTTCCATTGCCAGTGTTGGGGTTTGCTCAGCAGAGTTATTTGCTTCTGCCTCCAGCAGCGCTGGTTACAGAGTGCCCCACAAAGACGTGTGGTTGTGAGCGCAGCTCCTGGGCGTCCCGGCTCAGCTGCGGTTCCGCAGGCGAGTGGGCTTAAAAAGCAGTTTGGACTCTTGGCACGGCAGCGGGCAGCAGTAGAAGTGTTGGAGCGCTAAGCCCTCAAAACTGCAGCCTGTTCCATGGTTGCACTTTGTTTCCCCTGTGTCACAGGAGATGTGTGAAGCTTCGCAGGCTGATCCCACCTCCTCTGCCCGCTCACCAGGAGATAAGGCTGTGAACCTGCAGCGGTCGGTGTCGATAGGATGCTGCAGAGCTGCTGTGCGAGCTGGCCACACTCTCGGGGGATGCAGAGTCTGCAGGATTTCTGTCTCTGCAGAACTCTCTTCTGCTCTGTGTCTGTTTAAAAGATAAACCCTCTGGCTGGCTGTGCAGTAGGTAGGAGCTTGTGAGCTTGCTGTGAGCGCTGAGCAGAGAGGGAGAGTGTAACAGAGGTCTGGCTACCCTCTTTGGGAATTCCCTGCTGACTAGGGTGCTTATCGCTGTCAGAGGAAGCAGAGAGCTGTGTATTGAGGTCTCTGTGTCTTTAGTCAGCAAAGAAAAAGACACTTGGCTGCGTGTTTGATGAGGAATAAGCTCCAAATTTTGCCCTCGGTTCTACAGCTTGCACTGCAGCTGGGTCCCTGAGGGAGCAGCACCGAGGGCAGAGCAAGGGGCTGTGGGTTGAGCTAATGGGGTAGGAGTGGTGTTTGCGGTGTGGGGGAGCAAGGAGGAGCTGGAGCCAGGCTCCCGGACCCGTCCGCCGCTGCAGGGCCGGCGTCGGCGCAGAGGAATCTGGCAGCCGGAGCTCCACACGAAGGGGATTCATCTTCCCCTGCCTCTGATCGCGCCGCCTCTCAGACAAATCGCTTCCCTGTGCAGGTGACACAACGCCTCCCGCCTCTGCCCGACCTGGGTCGCGCGGTGTGCACTGCCCTGCAGAGCATTTGAAGACCGGGACCAAGTTATGCTTCATCTGACAGCGAGGTTCGTAGCCCTGTGTGCCTCCGCCGAGCAGAGCCCTGCAGTTGCAGTGGGGAACCTGCCTAGTAGCGAGGTGGAGGGTGCCCTGTCCTGCAGCTGGGGAGAGGTTGCAGTGGGGTGCTGCTTGCCCTCGTAGTACTAGTTATTTTTCTCTCTGCTTCTCTTGCTTTCCAGCTGGGGGATCTTCGAGGGCCATCAACATGTCTCTGTGCCACTGTGCCGTGAAGCACAGCAAGTCGGACATGGAGGGCTGCTGCTTCTCGTCGGGCAGCGGCCTGAAGGTGTGCCTGCACTGGAGCCGCGAGGAGGAGCAGGAGCGGTGCCAGACCTACGTGCAGGGTGCGCTGAGCGCGGAAGAAATCTGCATCGATATCGCGCGGAAGATTGGTGAGTCTGCCGGGCCTGGAGCACTGTCCGCTGAGCGGGCAGCGCTACGCGGGTTTCATTAGCGCTGCCCGCCTGGGCCCAGAAAGCAGGCCTGCTCCGTAGGGATGGAAGTGGGTTCCCAAATCAGTCAGGTCCTCTGCTGTGAGACTACAGAGATGAACATCCATACCCAAGCGGCCTCTCCTAGAACCAGCCCCTACTCAGAGAAAACCTCGGGTTTTGCCCCAGAACTGAGAAATTTCTGCTGTCCTTTCAATCTCTGAAACCATCTAGACCACTATTTTTCCAATGAATCTGAGATTTTATTCTGCTTTTAGAAAGCAACTTCTTGGCAACTGGCTGTTAACAGTTCTTCCATCAAAATCTAGACATCAGCCTCCCTGTTTGCTCTGGAGTTCCTGAGAAGTGGGGTAGGATGTCTCTTCCCCTGAGGCTCAGGCCAATGGGTCTGTGAGTTATTGGAGCATGACTAGTTGAAGAGCAATGACTTCACCTCTGACTCATCAGCATCCTCATTTAATGAGCACTCTGCCTCCCTCTCCATAACTTCTGGCAAGCTGCAAAAATCCTGGGGGAGGAGGGAGGTAGGGCACCTGTGCTTTTGTTCTGCCCTAACTCTAGGTCTGAGAGGGATACTTTACAGTCGTGTTGGCTTGAATTAGGGGCACCTGATGTCCTTTTTAATCTCAGATGCGCTGGAAAAGGCTTTAGCTCTTTTTTAAAGTTTAATTGGCAAACTAGTCTCAGTTTTTATTTCCCATGGGTTTTACTTGACTCTCCTTCCCCTCCCCCTGCTGCAGTATAAGCAACTCATTGCGTTGGTTTATTTGGAATAAAAAGTGCTGAGACTTCTCTGGCCAGCTGGCTTTACCCGAGCCGCCGGAAGGAGAGCAGATACATGTCTCTCTTTAAACAGCACTTTTAAAGACTATCCTGCCTCTGACATTTGTGAGCAACAAAGCAGTGTTCGGAAGCTAATGAGGAGAAGGAAGTCTCACTCTCTGAACGCAGGGTGTGGGTTACTATCCCTGCTGTTGGGAGCATGGACAGGGTTGTGCTGCCAGCAAAATCTGGTGACTAGGAGAAAAGTGGTGAAAAGACCTTTTTTATTTTTTCCCTCATCAGCTATGAATTTTTGTGAGCTGGACTGCATGTGAAAACCTACTTCCTTGGCACCTCACAGGAATCCTCTTTTCTTTACAGGCATCACACCGCTGTGCTACAGCCTCTTTGCGCTCTATGACACCCAGAGCAGAATCTGGTTCCCACCCAACCACATATTCAAAATCAGCAAAGACACCAACCTGAACCTGCTCTTCCGCATGAGGTGAGGGTAGTTGCCTCTGCTCATTCCTCTGCTGCTTTTTGCTGACCTCCTTAGCAGAGATAAGTCATATTAAGCAGCCAAACTCCTTTTGTTGCAGAACAGTGCACCCAGTAGTTTAATAGGGCTGCACTGGAAATACATGGCTTGCTTTTCTGTTCCTGGGTTACCTGTAGCATAGACAGGTGAAAGATTTGCCTAGAAGTGTGTGCTAAGGTTGGCATGGGATCAGGGAACTGACCTTTGGGAAGTGAGGAACTCAGCAGGGCTCATCTAAATCAGAATATCTGAAGGATTAAATGAGGAACTGGAAACATTTGGAGTTCATGCCTGTCGTGCTGAGCGAGAGGTGAGCTATGCAAAGTTTCCTTTCCCTGTTTCCAATACTCCTCTGTCTTTTGACCTCACTTTTATTCCAGTCAGTGCTCCCCACTCTCAGCTCAGTCCCTGCACAGGGCATTGCCTCCAAAGTGTTTTGGGAGCACCAGCAAACACCTGAGGGGAGAACAGGCCAAGCCCTGTGTGGGGTGAGGGAGCAGTGCTGCAGTCTGGGTTTCAGGGTAGGGGAAGGCTGGTGTATGACTCTAACCAGCAGGCTTCTTGCATCTTTGCAAGATGCTCAGGTTCCACGGGAATGAGGAGGACACCAGTCTTGCTGCTGGATGGAGCAGTATTTTCTCCTAAAATGTTGCCACTGGCCCTCATATTAGCAGAACTCTTTCAGGCTCATTTTTTTCATGGTGTATGAGTCATAGCACAGGTAAAAGTAAAAGGCAGCTAGGGAAAAGCAGAAAACGTGGCCTGGGGATACATTAGCCTGTGCCTGTCTGGTGTTATACAACTTGCAATACCATCTTCCTCCTGGGGGACTGAAGGGCTCCTGCTAGAAAGCAGAATGCTGAGCAGAGGCCTCTCTGCAGCTACTCATTGCACGAGGGACATCCATCGTGCTCTCTAGGAACACAACTGATGCATCAGAGAACGGTCTCTGGGGTTCTGTGCTGGCCTGCTGCGAGTCTGCCATGCCCAAAGCACCTCTTCTGGAGCCGGTCATGTGCATTACTGTGGCGCCTGAGCGCTGTCTGAGGAACGCTGGAGTGGCAGCTGGCTGCTGTGACAGCCTTCTGTACCACGAACCTGCCCATATTCGGAGAGAGCGTGGAAAAGCCTTGTCTGTGAACCCTGCTGGCTAGCACCCTGATCTCTGTTGGCCGCTCTTTCTGCCCTGAAGGAGTGGAGACTCATGGTCTGCAGCGCTCTGGCTGCAGATAAGGCATAGTGCTCTGGGCTCTGACTTTCTGGGCCAGAAAGTCCTTTTGACTCTGATTTTGAGGGCTCACTGTTTTGATGCAGCCTGCTCATTCCTCATGAAGTCAGGCATTCTTTTTCTTTAAGAGTTAGAGAAGGATTTTTCCCTCCTGTTACTCTCTGATTTTGTAACGTGCTGTCAGCCTGGAGGGAAAAAGAATAGCTTGTGTTTGTCTCTCTAAAGCTGCATTTACCTCCTTCCCATGCACTGCTTGCTGTTGCTGCATCGTTTGTGTGCCCAAACTCAGCTGGAGTAGCAGCCTGCAGGCAGCCGCAGGAAGTGTTCTGTGTACAAGCACTGAAATAGCCTCGTGCGCGTTACCGCAGACGGAGATGTGGCTTTCAGGGTTGAGGGGAGCATGCAAACAACAGGAGTGAAAACATGCTCTGGCCAGAGAACTCTTTTCACGCTGACACTTATTGGATATGGGTGTATGGCATTCTGAGGGACAGCCCTCACCTAAAGCGTCCTTACAAATGTTTCTCCAAGAGGTGCCCTGCAGTGGTACAAGCTGCTGGGGTTCAGCAGAAAGAAAGCGCAGCGTGGAACAAACCGAGTTTGAGCTGCTAAACTGCTTGCAGGTGGCCTCTGAACAGCTTCATAGGGAGCACTGCTGCTGTAGGGGTGCTTGTAGGTCTGGGTCAATTGTAGCAAGAGTAAATTAGCATTCTGGTTCTGCTGATCAGCACCTACTGGGCTCTTGGGTGCACTTGGCAGCACAACTAACTACAGCCATTTGTAAACTCTGAGTCGGGCCATGGAAAAACTGGAGAATGGCTTAAAAGAGAGATGATTGTGTGCCTGTGAGCAAGAGCTGGGGCAGGCAACAGCCCTCCTGCATCTGGCAGCATGAGAGAGTGTGGCCTTCTCTGCTTCCCTCCTCTGCAGGTACTACTTTCGGAACTGGCACGGGATGAACGACAAGGAGCCGGCGGTTTATCGCAACGTGCCCCGGCAGAGCGACTCCCCTGACGAGAAGTTGCAAGGGGGAGCCTTGCTAGACAAGTCGTCCTTCGAGTATCTGTTTGAGCAGGTAGCAACCGGGCGTGGGCTGCTGGGTTGGTTGGAGGCTGGTCACCCCTGGAGATGGGAAAATCTGGGATCTCAGACAGCAACTGTCTCGGCTTGGGAGGGAGCCTCAGGGTGATCCAGCTCGAGGGCCAGACTGTGATCAGCCCTTTCTTCAGGATCTGTTTGCCCTACTGTGAGTGCTTTGTTTAAAGGACAAACACAGCTGTAAGGTTACCAGGAGCCTCAAAGCTTTTGTCCTGCTTGAGGCCTCCCTAGGAGGCTGGGAGCTGAAATGGGGGGTTTCCATTGCACCCTGGGGGAGCAGGGAAAAGCACCTGAAGTCTGTACAGGATTTTTTCCCTTTTGTTTAACTCCCTCTCTTTGATAGGGGAAATTTGAATTCATCAATGATGTTGCATCTTTGAAAGACCTCCAGACTGAACAGGAGATCCAAAGGTTCAAGAACGAAAGCTTAGGCATGGCTGTGCTTCATCTCTCTCACATTGCCATCAAAAAAGGCATCTCTCTCGAGGAAGTGGCCAGAAAATACAGGTGACTGCCTGGCTTTGAAGTCTTGGGCAGGGGGCTTTCTACTCTGTGGTTGTCTGAAGGGTTTCTTCTGCTCTGCTAGCAGGCTGCTGCAAGAGAGCAGCAAGAGACAGTGCGGCTACTCCAAGGAGTGAGGAGATGGCAGCCTGAATGGGTTTGTGTCCTAATGCTTCCTCTTTTCAGCCAGTTGTGTGGTGGAGGGAATGGCCTGACCACGGAGGACGAGTAGATGTTAGAAGGCGCAGTCAGCATTTGGGACTGCTAACATGGCTAGTGTGCAAAGCCATGGGTGGAACGTGCATCTGGGAGCGTACAGCCCGTTCCGCTTTCATCTCGGGGGGGAGTTTGGCATCGGAGCTGTGTGTGTGAGATGGTGGCTGGGGCACTTCTAATTTGGCGCAGCTTGACTTGCCTTGTAAACCTGCCTGCACCTCTGCGGTCTGACTCGCTGTCTGCCCAGGTCTTTTGCCCTTGTTCCTCTCTGTCCTCTTTGTGAAGCTGGAGCATGAGCAATGAGGAGGTGTTTTGGGCCGTTTTAGGTGATGCAGAGATTGGCTGTGGCCATTCTGCTGAAGACCCTGGCTGTGCAACTCCGCTACGGGTGTCTGAGACTTTTCCTAACCAGTTGCTCCTCCCTTCCACAGTTTCAAGGACTGCATTCCACGTTCCTTCTACCGCCAGATCCAGCAGAACAACTACCTGACCAAGTTCCGCATGAAGAATGTGTTCAAGAAGTTTGTGCAGCGCTTCCAGCGGCACACGGTCAGCACTGGAAAGCTGACAGAGCAGGACATCATGTACAAGTACCTGGCTACCTTGGAGCACCTGGCACCCTGCTTTGGGAGTGAGCTTTTCTCCGTACTCTCCTTGGAGACCTCCTCTGAGGGGGAGAAGGTGCAGTTGTACATCAATGGAGGACATTCACAGCCGGAGCATGGGCACGTGCTGCTCCCCAAGGACCGGCCTGCTACCCATGAAGTCCTTGTCACTGGCACAAATGGTATCCAGTGGCGGCCTGTGCCTGCTGAGGTAGGTTGGTGTGGGAAGAGCAATTTACATCTAAATCTTTGGAAGGTCTCAAAGTCCCACACTGACTTCTTTTCATTAACTTGTGTTCCTGAGCTTTACCACCTTGAGTGGGTGTACAGGTAGATGGATTGCTGGACAAGGCTCAGGGAATCTTGAGGGTTTTTTTTCCTCAGCTCATCCCAGGTTAGCCAGCAGCTGCCATGGGCTAGTGTGTATTCATGCTGTTTCCCAGCTGTAGGAAGGGTTGGGACTGATGCTGTGCGTCTCTGGCTCTGCAGAGCGTTGAGAACTTCTCCCATCGTGGCTATTTTGGGAGGAAGGCCAGAAACAAAGAAGTGGAGTCCAAGGTGCTGAATCAGCCTGCGGAACGGAGCGAGCCAAAGTGGGTACAGTTCTGCGACTTTCGGGAGATCACTCACATCGTGATCAAGGACTGCAGAGTCAGCATCAACCGGCAGGACAACAAGTGCTTGGTGAGTGAGCCCTTTTCTGACTGAGCTGCCCACTGACCAGCGTAATGTACTGCGCTTTCGCGACGGGAAGGAGTGACGGGAGCAAAAGTGGTCTTTCCTAAGGTTAATGCCAACAAGTCGAGTTCTGCTGTGATGTGCTTGCTTTCCTTGCTGGCCAAGGAGGCCCTGCTGTTGCAGCACCCGAGCTGAGCCCTGCAAGGCACGTCCTCCGATCACTTGTTGCTCAGTGGGCTTGAGCGTTCTCCCCCTCAGGCTGGCAAAGGGCAGAGCAATCAGTGGATTTTGGGGGTGCTTACACCCTAGCTTGGTGATTTCTCATGTGGGGACTGATTCCCTCCCTCCCTTCAGGAGCTGGTTCTGCCGTCATGTGAAAGCGCACTGTCCTTGGTGTCGCTCGTGGATGGCTACTTCCGGCTCACAGCTGACTCCAGCCACTACTTGTGTCACGAAGTGGCACCACCACGGCTCGTGATGAGCATCCTGAATGGCATCCATGGGCCCATGCAGTAAGTGGCTGCTCCTGGGTGGGAGGTAGAGGGTGCACCAGTGTCAAGGGGGATGTGCTATGGCTTTGGGGCTTGTCTGGAGCTGTTCCCCTCCTCCTGCTTCCAGGGAGGAGTTTGTCTTTGCCAAGCTGCGGCGAGAGGAGCACGAGGAGGGTCTGTACATCATCCGCTGGAGCGTTGTTGACTTCAACAGGATGATCCTGTCTGTGGTGAAAAGGAGCTACCAGCAGGTGAGATGGGAGTCTGGGTGTGCCGTGACACACTGGGCACAAGCCCGTCAGCGGTCCTTCGGGCTCCGTCTCTGACACCTGGCCCAGGCCTCACCTGGAAGGAGTTCCCCTAGGGGGAAGACTGTAAGCTGAAAATTTTGCTGTTTATGGGTTACGTTGTATCTGACCTCGGTAGCCCACATATGCCAGCAGTGTCCTCCCATGCAGGAGGAGTGGGGTGGCAGGGCAACACCCCTCTGTGTTGTGCTCTGTTTGCTGTTACATCTCCTCAGTCTTGCTTGCCTTACACAAGCAGCAACAGATCACCTCCAGGGCAGGCGGAAAGGCTCCAGCTGCCGAGTGTGGCTGCGTGCCAGTAAAGAGGCAGGGCAGAGCAGCATGCCTGGGGGCAGCGAGCTCCAGCAGGTGTTAGTCTCCTTAGGAGTGAGCTGGCCTGCGGCCGGTCTGAGCTGCCGGCCCTCTGGGTGATCAGAAGGTAGCTGCAAAGGACTGCCCTTCTGCTCGAGTTGTCCTCTGGGCCAGAGCACTGCCTCCAGCGCTAGCCAGATCGGTGTTGTGGTTTCCGTTGCCGCAGCAGCGATGCCTGTTCTGACCTTGCTCTGTCTTTCCTAGGGCTCTGGGGTGCAGGGTGCCCTCAAGTACCGGCAGTTCCGCATCCAGAAGAAAGGCAGCTCCTTTGTGCTGGAGGGGTGGGACCGGGAGTTCTCCACCTTGCGGGAGCTCTTGGATGTACTCAAGGGCTGCACACTCAAGTCTGGCGATGAGAGCTTCACTGTGAAGAGGTGTTGTCCACCCAAACCAGGAGGTAGAAGAAGGGCTCTTTTTCCCTCTGTCAAGCTGGGGGAACAAGGGCGTCTGGCAGTTTCTGGGTTCTAGCATAGATCTGTTCTCCCTTGCAGAGATTTCAGACCTGCTAATCACACGGAAGGTGAAGGATAGCACAAAGCAGATTCTCAGCCTGACCCAGCTCAGCTTCCACCAGATCCGCAAGAACGAGATCACCCAGGTTGTGTGCTCTGCCTTCCCTGGCAGCAGGGCTTAAGGGGTACTGAGTGTAAATATGTTGGCTGGAGAAACTTGCTATCGTGATCAGGGGATGCTACCAAGCCCCTGCCACCGCTGGTGCAAGGAGGGAAGATGCCTAGAGCAGTTACTGGCTTTGGTTTGGCACTTTTGTTTAGTTCAAGGATTGATTCCTTCCTTCTCCAAGGGGAGGAGGTAGCACTGTCAGGACATGGCAGGAGACAGTTTCTTCCCTGCTAACTTCACCAGTGTGCAAAGGTGCCACAGAGTTGACAGAGGGAAGAAGGGAGAGTTGGCCTGAGAGTGCAAGGCTGAAAATACCCTCCCTGAGATAGTGCCATGTGTGACATCTGTGCTCTTCCTTGTGTGCCTGCAGCGAGCCCACCTGGGGCAGGGCACCCGCACTAACATCTACGACGGGGTGCTGAACGTCTGCGGGACCGCTGGGGCTGATGATGAGGCTGAGTACTTCTCCACTGAGCAGAACAACAACAGCCGGGAGATGCACGTGGTCCTCAAAGTCCTGGACCCCAGCCACAGAGACATTGCCTTGGTGAGCATAGGCCCTGGGCCAGGCAGGGGGAAAGGAGGTGGAATGGAGGCTAAAATGGCCCCGAGCTGCTCTCTGTGCTTTGGGCAGCTCGCAGGAGGTCCTTGGCCATGCAGAGACAAGCTGCCGTTGTGACATCCCCACTCCTCTCTCCGCAGGCATTTTTTGAGACCGCCAGCCTGATGAGCCAAGTGTCGCACGTCCACCTGGCTTTCGTGCACGGAGTCTGCGTGCGAGGCTCCGAGAGTGAGTACTGGGCACTCGTCCCCTTCTTCCTGACTGCTGCAGCTGCCCCCACCTGTTGCAGCAGCTGGCCTGGCCCCTTGCCTTGTGCTGCCACCTCTGTGATACCTTTTCCTTGCCGCTGAGCTCGTGGCTGTGCCGGCTGCTGCCAACTCCTAGCCCGTGGGCAATGCTCTTGGTGTCCTCCTGTGCAGTGCCAAGGGGCCAGGCTCCTGGGCTGCTGCTTGAGAACCTCCCCTCCTCTGTGTTCCCAGATATCATGGTGGAAGAGTTTGTGGAACATGGTCCTCTGGATGTGTTGCTGCGGAAGGAGAAAGGCCGAGTGACTGTGGGCTGGAAAATCACCGTGGCCAAACAACTGGCCAGTGCCCTGAGCTACCTGGTAATGGGCTGGGTCTGGGAGTGGGGCATTTTCTGGGAATAAGATGGTTCCTGTGCACCTGGAGGCCACCTCCAAGCACCTTCTCTTTTGCTCCCATCCACTGTAATGCCCCATACAATGTCCCCAGCTGTGGCCCTGGGTCTGGATGGCAGCGAGGATCTGTCACGACCTTTTTCTGCTCTCCAAGCAGAGGTCAGCATTTTTAGCATAACTGCCTGCACCTCACAAGACCTAGTCCTCGCTCGCTCTTTTCTGGAGCTGAGTTGACCCTTTCTGGGTAGGGTGTGTGAACTTCAAACCCTGAATGTTGATGCTGCTCTGCAGCTTCGGATGGGGCCGTGCAGGCTGGGAAGAGCCACGAGTCAGAACACTGCCCTCACTGTGCACTGGGCTTCTGGCCAGCAGCACTTGGTACTTGGTAGCTGCTTGTGAAGACATGCCATCCCAACACTGGGTAATCCTCATGCTCCTTTTTTCCTCCTGGGTTCCCTTTGTGCAAGGGGACAGTGAGACATGAAAGTGACCCATAGATCCAAAACTTGGGTAACTAGAGTCAAGAGTCCTGAATTTTTATTTTCTTGTGCAGCCCATAGACCGGACATGGTTCAAGGAGTCTGTGGGATCTGTGGGGTCTCTCTGAGGAACAGTGCTCTTCACATCTTGTTTTTCACAGGAGGACAAAAACCTGGTGCATGGCAACGTGTGTGCGAAGAACATCCTGTTGGCCAGAAAGGGCTTAGAAGACGGGTCACTGCCCTTTGTGAAACTCAGCGATCCTGGAGTCAGTTTTACCGTGCTCTCTCGAGAAGGTATGCTCTCGTCTCATAGTGCTCACAGGGATTTCCTTGAATTGAGCAGGGCTGGGCCTGGGCTTGTGTCCAGCTCCTGCAACTTCTGAGCTAGAAGTCCAGGTGCTTTTTCACCTCCTGCAGCCTGGGTAGCTAATGAATAGCGTGGGTTATGCCTGAGCTCTTTTGGCATGGATCCTCTGCCTTCCTTTCAAGCTTTAGTTTCGCAATATCTGGCATACTTTGGTGTGGAGGAGGTTTGGGATGTGCCTCCAAAAGTAAGCATGCAAACTCTGTAACGGTGGCTGGTCTTGGCCTGTTGCTCTTCTCCTGAAAGCTGCCGTCAGAGATGGCTGTGCTGCAGCTTCCCACTGCCTCTTCCCATGGGCTGCAGTCCTACAGGGGGCTTTTCCCCATGTTTATGGGGTCGTGCCCTGTTCCAGTGTTATCCTGTCTGCAGCACCTCACTGCGCCTTCTCTCTCCCAAAGAGCGCGTGGACCGGATCCCATGGATCGCTCCAGAGTGCGTCCAGGACGTGGGAAACCTCAGCACTGCGGCTGACAAGTGGAGCTTTGGCACCACGCTGCTGGAGATCTGCTTCGACGCGGATGTCCCGCTCAAGGAGCGCACTCCTTCAGAGGTAACCAGTGTCTTCTCTCCTTCCTCTGTGAGCTGTTGCCTGAACCCTCAATTCTGGGACAAGCTGACCACTGTCCATTTAATGACAGGAGCAGATCTGGAGTAGGCACAGGGCTGTAGCCCATGGATGAGTTGCTTTCATTTGGTCTCAGGGCCTTGTTCAGCAGCTGGAGGGTGTTTGAGACCTGCCTTTCTTTCCTCTCTCAGAAAGAGCGCTTCTATGAGAAGAGGCATCGCCTGCCCGAGCCCTCCTGCAAGGAGCTGGCCACCCTCATCTGTCAGTGCCTGAACTACGCTCCTGGCGAGCGGCCCTCCTTCCGGACCATTCTCCGGGACCTCACCCAGCTCCAGCCGCACAGTAAGGCCCTGTCCTGCCCTTCGCAGCCGGCCCAGCTTTGCCCCAGGCAGCTGGTTTGGGTGTTGGGAGCCTTCTCCTTCCCAGAGGAGTTTCTCTGTAGTCTTTTTCCCTGCTGAAAAAGACAGGCTACCCTGAGATGAGAAGCAGTAATGCAGGTGGCAACCCTCCTGTCTCTGCTGTTACTTGACTTCTCCTTCCTGGAGTCTGATGGTTCAGATGGAGCTAGCTCTCTGCCCACATGCTTGTTTACATCATCCCTTTCATCCTCTCTGTTTTTTGTTCTCGGGGGTGCCTTGCGCTGATGTTCTTTTGGTCAGAGCAGAGCTAGGTCAAGGAGACCCAATCACTGCTGCTCCTCAGCTGCAGGGTGGGAGCGCACATGTGCAGAGTGTCTGTGCTGCAGGGCCACTTCAGCTGTTCTCTTGATCTCCTTGATTTGCAGACCTTGTAGACATCACCTCCGTGAACCCTGACTTCCCAGTGTCAGACCCCACAGTCTTTCAGAAACGCTACCTGAAAAAGATCCGAGAGCTGGGGGAGGTAAGTGGCCACTGCTGCCCTGTGAGAGCCAGTTTGACTTGAGGCATGATAAACCCCAAAG
The DNA here is from genome assembly GCF_028389875.1 of Rhea pennata. Lineage (NCBI taxonomy): Eukaryota > Metazoa > Chordata > Aves > Rheiformes > Rheidae > Rhea > Rhea pennata. Next base: position 379,549 of record NC_084695.1, on the reverse strand, counting down.
GAGCGAGCTGATAAAGACACCAGGGGCAATTTAGTCCTTTTGGATAGGATGGGAAGGGCAGAGGAGCTCAGAGCTTGTGGGGAGGATGTTCTCATAGCATGACAGTGCAGGATTTTCAGCCTGCAGTGCCTTGCACTGCTGCGTGATTGATCTGCTCCTGTTGCTCCTGGATGAAATGGGCTCTTTCTACACTGATTCCCCCAAAATCTGCATCTCGACTAGGGGCTAACAAAGTCCTTATTTTCAAGCTGTTTTCTCTGAGGACTTTCCCCCTGTCTGAGAAGTCTGTTTGCCCCTAGCAAGCATGGAGAGGTTGCTTCTGGCATGGGGAGACTGGGCTGGAGAGCAGCCCTGCCTTTGGTAGGGTCCCAAAGGCTGTGTCTGCTTTCTCCCAGGGTCATTTTGGCAAGGTGAGCCTGTATTGTTACGACCCCACTAACGACGGAACTGGGGAAATGGTGGCTGTGAAGTCTCTCAAGTCTGGCTGCAGCCAGCAGCTTCTGACCAGCTGGAAGAGGGAGATCGAGATCCTCAAGACGCTCTACCACGAGAACATCGTCAAGTACAAGGGCTGCTGCAGCGAGCAGGGTAAGGCCGTCCCTCTGCTGCCAGGGGCATGTGGCTGCTTTGCTGGATTCACAGTGCAGCGGCCGTGGCGCTGAGCACACGCCATCCCGTGCGGCTCTTCTCAGCCGGCTGCGCCCCACTCAAGGACCTGTGAATTTGCTGTCCCAGAGGGGCATGTTTCGGAGTGTGCCATCAACACCCCTCTCCCTGCAGGGAGAGCTCTTGCAGGGCTGGTGGTGCTTTGTGCTGTCGGGTTGAACACAAACAGCAGAGCCTAAACTTGCTTTGTCTGCTGCTGGGGGCGATCCCCATTGCCCTGACGCTGGATACTGCTGGAGAGATGCTCAAAACGCAGAGTTTGCTTCTGGCGGGAGAAGGCTGGGGTTTGGGATGCCCCTGCATCTCTCTGTGAGAGCCCCACCACTCACATATCGTTTGCCTCCTGCTCTCCTGCCAGGGGAGAAGATTGTGCAGCTGATCATGGAGTACGTGCCGCTGGGCAGCCTGCGAGACTACTTGCCCAAACACAATGTCAGCCTGGCCCATATCCTGCTCTTTGCCCAGCAGATCTGTGAGGTAAAGGCGTAACCTTTTCTGCAGTCCTTGCACAGTGTGGTGGAGCAGGGCAGAGAGTCAAGATGGGTCAGGAAAGCCTTGTGAAAAGGAAAGAACAACAGGGCAGCATTGGAGGGAAGGAGCAGTGAGGGCTGGGACTCCTGCGTTCTCCATGTGAATCTCTGCTTTGCTCTCCCCAGAACGGGTCTAACCCTTGTCTTCCTCCCTTGCAGGGCATGGCCTATCTGCACTCCCTCCACTACATCCACAGGGACCTTGCTGCCCGGAACGTGTTGCTGGAGAATGAGAACGTGGTGAAGATCGGAGACTTTGGCCTGGCCAAGGCCATCCCTGAAGGCCATGAGTACTACCGTGTCTGCGAGGATGGAGACAGCCCTGTCTTCTGGTGAGCACAGCCAGCGCGTCCCTGCTGCCAGCATGAGGCAGCAGCCACGTGGGGTGGAGTGGTGAGGTCTGGGGTGAGCGGAGGGGGGGACGGATCTCGATGTGGGGCTGGGACGTGTGCTGGGGACCAAGTGAATGCTCCAGGCTCTGGCGTACTGGTGCTCTCTCGTGACTACCCTGTCTTGACCGTGCCGGCCGTCCCTGCGCAGGTACGCCATGGAGTGCCTCAAGGAGTGCAAGTTCTACTACGCGTCCGACGTCTGGTCCTTCGGGGTGACGCTCTACGAGCTCCTCACGCGCTGTGACTCCAGCCAGAGCCCTCCCGTGGTGAGCCCCGAGTCCCGCTGGGGGCTAGTGGCCCCCTACCACCGCGAGCGTCGGGGGCTGTGAAGCCAGTGGCGGAGCCTGACCCTCCCTTCTCTTGCAGAAATTCATTGAGATGATTGGGGCGACTCAGGGGCAGATGACGGTCCTGAGGCTGATCGAGCTGCTGGACAGAGGGAAGAGGCTGCCCAGTCCGAAGGACTGTCCTTGCGAGGTGGGTAATCCCTGCTCGGCTCCGCCTGCTGCCCTTGGCCACCTGCTGTGTGGTCATCTCCCAACCCAACGGGCCTTGAAGCATCCCTGCGCCCCGGCCAGCTGGAGCGTCGGCGGCTCAGGGAAGAGGTCGTTCCAGTGAGGCACCGAAGTGACAAATGTGTTCTGGGAGGCAGAAAAATGAAAGGCCCCATGTAGCAGCGGGGAGGAGGGAGGAGAGGTGAGGCAGGGGGGGCCGAATACAGCGTAGAGCCTCCGCTGTGCTTCCTCGGGGCCGGGAGGTGAGGATCCCCCTTTCCCCATCACGGCTGGGGAGACTTTTGGCAACACCTCAGTCTGTCCGTGAGACTCCCCTGCGCAGTGGGGTTTGCCTGGGATGTTCAGCCAGAAGGCCACTTGACCTCCCTGGGGTGAGGGATGGAGCTGCCGCTTGTCTCTAAAGATCACGTGGCTGCATCCTGACCCGGTGAAAGGCAAAGAAGGCTTTAATATGGATTTAAGTGGAGCTGTGGTTCAAACTAAATTGCTGTAATTGTCTTGTTTATCTGGATAATAGCCCTGTCTTGCACTGAGCCTGTGATTTTTGCAGCTGGCGGAGGAGGCCGTTAAGCCAAGAGGGCGGTGATGTCTTCTGTTATTTTGGCCAGAGCCTGGCCTGCTTCTGATCTTTCTCTTTCTCTAGATCTACCGCCTGATGAAAAACTGCTGGGAAGCTGAAGCGTCCTTCCGCCCGGCCTTCCACAACCTCGTCCCCATCCTCAAGGCCTTCCACGAGAAGTACAGGGCTCAGGCCCCCTCCGTCTTCAGCGTCTGCTGAGTGGGATGCTGCGAAACTCGCTGGAGGAAGGAGCGCAGCCGGGCCTGGGTGCCAGAGCAGAGGGACTCTGCATGCACGAGCCCTGGGGTGGGGATGACCTGCACGGATGAACTGGGGAGCGCCGGGACCCGATCGCCTGCCGCTGCCTGCTCTCCCTGCCTGTGCTGGGGCCTGGAGAGCTGCGTCCCCCATCGGCCTCTCCTCGTCCATAAATTTCACGGAAGGAGCTGCAGAGGACAAGACTTCAGCTGCTGCTCCTGAGCTCCAGACCTGTTGCTTTGGCCTGGTTTTTTAGCTCTCCGGTCGCTGGGTGGATTTCGGTGCAGGAAAAGAATATTCCGGTTGCTGCTGTGGATGGTGAAGGCTGCAAGGAGAGGCAGCAGCTGGGGCAGAAACGCCTCCCCTGTGGGACTCTGAAACGCCGGACTGCGGCTGTGGAGTGGACGTTAAAGGAGGTGTTACGGGGACCCGGCTCCTGCGGAAAGAGCCGCTCTGTCCTCGGAGCCAGGCGGGCTTCACTGCGTCGCGGAGGGCTGCCAGGAGGAGGAGGATGTGCCCGCAGCCCCTGGGGCAGCGGAGGTCCATCAGACTGCGCGGAAAGGAGGACTGACGGACGCCGGCCTGCCCTGGGGACTTCTCCTGGCGAGCGACCGCTGTGCTTTCGCCTCCTGGTGCTGCTGGAAGCGCGGCGCCGGCTCCCCTGGTGCCTCCCGTCCTGTTCCCATGGCCGCCCCGGGAGAGGGGAGGAGGGACGTGCCCGTCCCACGCGGCCCCTTCCCCCTGCCGCCCCTTCCCTGCTCGGCGCCAAGCCCGACACTGTGAATGAGACCGCAGCGGCGAGCGGCGGGGAGAATTTATGGCCTTAAACCAAATCCAGGCTGCGCGACTGGAACTGCCTCCTCTCCCTTCGCTTCGGCGCCGCTCGCCCGCCTGCGGGGTGGAGGTGCCGGCGTGGGAGCCGCGCGCGGCGGCTTTGCAGCCCCTTTCCGGGCCTGGCGGTGCCGTCCAGGCTCCGCGAGCCGCTCGCCTTCCTCACGGCCGTGCCTGGATCCTGTTTCCTGCAGGAAGCGGGGCGGCCTTTCCCCTGCCTGGCTCCTTCCCGCGCCGGGGCAGGCGGCTTTTAGCAAAATAATTTGTCACTTTATCGCAGTTTGGTGTCTCCGCTGCATTTCCTCTCCCCCACGGCTCGGGGAAGCCTCCCTGGGGCTGCTACGGTGCCTCCCCGCCCGCCTCCCTCGTGGCCGGGTTTCCGCTCCCCTTCCCCGCTCCTGTTTCGAGGAGCGGCAGAGGCAGATCCGTGCCAGGGTGGCGGGAGGGACTTTTCCCCTCTTCCCCCTTTATTTATTGCCTGCTGTCGTGTGTGGGGCCCGTGTGGTGCGCCGTGGCCCTGCTGCTCCGGGCCGTGGGGCCGGGTTCCCCCGGCGCCCGTGGGGAGACGGCGGCCTCCGGGCTCCGCTCCCAATAAAGGATGTAACGGCCCCCGTCTCCTCTCGGCATCCGGCGTGGGGCGCCCCGTGTGCCCTGGGGCACGAGCTATAGGGCAAGGGGGGGGGCTCAGGTTTGCCGTGGGGCTGGAGTCGCTATAGGGCAGGGGCGGGCTCGGGGTTGCCCGTGGGGCAGGGGGTGCTTGGGGATGCTATAGGGCAAGGGCTGGGTGTGCAGTTGCCATAGGGCAAGGGGGGGTCACTGGGGCTGCTATAAGGCAAGGGGCTACTGAGGTCACTGCAGGGCAGGGGGGTCGCTCGGGGGCGCTGTAGGTCCGGGGGCGTGTCCTCGGAGAGGGGCGGGGTCCCAATAAGCCAATAAGGACGGAGGGGCGGTGCTAAGCGAGGCTCGTCCCGTTTCGACCAATCAGGAGGCGCTATGCTAATGAGGGGCCGGCGGCCTCGCACTGCCCAATCGTCGGTGCTGGTGCTGGCGGATTGTTTTTTTCGCTCTGTCTAATGAACGTCCAGGATGCTGCCGCGTGGGCGCGGCCGCGGCGGGCCAATCGGCCGGCGGCGTGTTGGCGCCGCTCTCTCCGCCGCCTGCCTCTCGATGGTCCCAGGAGGCGGCGGGAGCCGAAGATGGCGGCGGCGGCGGTGTCGGCGGCGGGCGCCGTGGTGGTGCCGAGCCCGGAGCTGCCGGGCCCGGGCCCGGGCCGCGCTCCCGAGGAGGAGCTGCCGGCGCTTGACCCGGCCGAGGTGCGGAGCCGCCTGGAGCGCAGCGCCCGGCAGTTCCGCAACCGCCGCAAGGTGCTGATCCGCGGGCTGCCGGCCGACGTGAGCAACCAGGTGCGGGCCGGGGCCGGGGGCTGAGGCGGAAGAGAGGCCCCGGGACCGGGGCGACGGCCGATCCTGGGGGCCCATGAGCCCGGGGCTGACGTGGGAGGGTCCATGGGGCCGGGGGCTGGTGTGTGTGTGTGTAGGGGGGGGGTCTGTGGGGCTAAGCCTGGGGCTGAGGCGGGGGGGTTGTTTGTGGAGGGACGGAGAAAGGGGTTGAGGTTTGGGGCCAGTGGGGCCCGAGGAGGGGACGAGGTCTGGGCCTGGGGGTGGCGGGTCAGTGGGGCTGAGCCTGGGCCCGAGGAGGGGACGAGGTCTGGGCCTAAGAGGGGGTCAGCAGGGCCGGGAGCTAAGCCAGGTGCTGAGTGGAGGGTTGAGGCCTCATGATGAGCCCCTAGGATCGGAGAGGGCCTGGGGGGCGGGCAGGGGGACTGGCAAGGTTGGAGACCTGGGGAAGGGGGTGTCAGTTTGGGGGAATGTGGGGGGCAGCAGGATGGGGCGGCTGCCTCTCGCTGGGTGAGACGCACGTGCTGGGAGGTGAATCTGGAAACCGGCAGGGCCGCAGAGTCCCGTAGCAGCAGCGGATCCTGCGTTGAGGCCTCTGGCAATCCCGCAGAGCTCTTTGAACTCTGCCCTGGCCACTGGCTCTGAGCTGCTGCGTCCCCAACTCTTCGCGCTTCCTGCTTCGTTAGTTTAATCCTCTAGCAACGAGACTGTTTCCTTTTCCTCCTGAGCCGGTGCTGGGTGATGTAACCTTGCAGCTGTGTGGTCTGTTTACGTTCGGCGATAGCACGCTGCTCAGTTTGCCTCTCTGACTGTTGTTTCTTGGCTGAGATGCGAGCCTTGGTCCTTCCCACGCCCGCGAAAGCCAAGATTTGCAGCCTCCAGCCTTCGCGAGTGCCAGCTGACCTTTTCTCATGTGCCCTGCCGCTCCCCTTCGGCCTCGCTCTTCCTCCTTGCAGCGGCTCAGTCAGTGCCTGCTGGAAGGAGCAGGGCGTTGATACAGCTCAGAAGTGTTTAATATTCCCGGTGCTGGGGTGGTTACAGCTGTTACCCGAGCCAAAGGGGAAGCAGGGGGCCAAGGGCTCCCCAGCAGCACGGGTGTGCAAGCTGCCTCCCCCCATGTCCGACTCTCCCGCAGCGAGCTCCTCTCCAGGCACGCTGCTCTCCCTCCCGTCGCCTTGTCCTTTCCTGGAGCCCTTCCTGGTGTGTCCCGCCGCAAACAGTGGGGCGGAAAGTCTCAATCTATCTTTTGTACTGCACCAACTGCTTTGGCATCCGTTATATCTAACTAAAGTCAGGGTTTTTGAATCTGAATTTGAGGTTATGCCTGGGAAGTGCTGAGCGCGTTACCGTGCGGGAAGTCTGTCTCTGATGCCCCACAGCTTGGTCCTCTCCTGCTACCAAAGGTCTTGAGGGAGGAACAGGCTCCCGTTAGTGCTCAAACAGGATTACCTGGTTCTGAGTAGGCCTCTGGGAAGCAGCTAGCCACGAGCCACGTTTAACATGTCCTGAGCATCCTCGTTGAACAAACCTTGAAAGGGATAGCAGCTGCTCCTTTCTTTAGCAAAAGCTCACAGCCTAGCAAAAAACATCCATTTTGCAGTCAGAAATTTTAATGAGCTTGATCTGAGCTATTAAAAACCTGATGAATATTTGCATTTATCCCTCAAAGGTTGGAGCACTCATATCTTATAGCAGATGTTGCTTGCTTTTTTCTGACACAGCCTGTGTTCCTGGTGGGCTCTCGTGTGAGGAGCTTGGATGAGGTTCGGGAGGGCAGCGGGGATTTGCAGAAATCCTCGTGAACTCTATTCCCGGGGTATCTCTGGCGCTTTGCTCGTGGCTGCAGGGTGCCGCAGTCCAGACACAGCTCTGCTTCCACTTTCTCTGCGGTGTTTCTCCGAGGGATGCAGCACCATGGCTGGAGTAGGGACCTGGCATCAGGGTTTTTGGATTCTTCTTTTAGCTGTGCCGTTTCCTGTGAATTCAGCACTGAAGTAATTTCCCTATCTGCGCCTCTTTCTCCCCGCTCTGTGAAATGGAGTTAATTGTCTGCTGGCAGTGGCTGAGAGGCTCGAGGCCCATAAATCACTTTACAGTGCTTAGATGAGGACAAAGTCTCGAGCGAGGCACAGCGCGAAGGTGCCGCCTCGGGCTGCGGCGCCGGCGGCGTGCTGAAGGGCTGGTTCGAAGATGCTGCTCTGGAAGGAGCCGCCTGCGACTGCGGAGTGGTGCGCTGCCTGGCAGTTGCCGGGTCCTCCTTGGGAAATAAGCTGTCGATAGCGTTGGAGCCTTCCAGCTGACGGCGCTAGGTATTGCTGAAGGGTGTTAAACCGGGGACCACGGCGGTGACGCTGCTCCTTTTGGGAAGTTGCCTTTGGGCGCTCTGAAGAGGCAGAGAAACATTGATTCAAAAAGCTGTTTTTCAGCGCGTGGCGTAGCGTTGATTTCTAAAGGCGATTAGGACCAGGAGGTGCCGATTTTGGATCAAGTGTGCCTGGCTTCCTTACTCCCAGCGCGTTTGGGAGCAGAGCAGATGAAAGCACACCTTTGGGGTGTCTTGCGAGAACCCCCATGTCCCAGGTGACTTTTCTTATCGATAAACTCTGCACAGACCGCAGTTCAAACAGCCGCGAGGGCTGCCTGAGCCCCTGCTTTCCTGCTAAGCCCGGCACTGTGCAGACCTGCCTTGCCCAGCCCCGGAGCAACGCTCCGCTGGGCTGTGTTTGCTCAGCCGCGAGCCGGTGATTGCGTGAGGACGCAGCGGCGCAGCCAGCCCTGCGGCCTCGGCGTGCGCCGTCTCTCCTGGCCCGCGCCACGGCCGGGCTGGGGCCAGCTCGCTTCCCGCTGCGCAGCGGGGAAGGAACCGGCTGTGGCTTCTCCGTGGTGATCCAGGCGGCCCTTCCCTGAGGGGTGAGGGCTCAAAAGCGCTCGCTGGAGCGGGATTTCACCGCTCTATGTGGAGTGACAAGTGTTGCTGGGGGGAGTGAGTCTCTGCAGCACGAGATCTGGGTTTACGCTTTCCCTAGGAGGGGGCTGGATGCAGAGGGTCCTGCTGCCACTTTGTGCTTCCTGGTAGCTGACTTTTCTTTTTCTTTCTTTTTTTTTTAAACTCTGTTTATACAGGAAGTTCACGATCTGCTGAGCGACTATGAACTTAAATACTGCTTTGTGGACAAATACAAAGGGACTGGTGAGTAAGCTGCTCTTACGGAGCGGGCGTCTCCTGTGACGGGAGCTCTGCGCGAAGGCCGTAGCCGGGAGCCCCCAGGACTCAGCCCCCACAGGGCGCTGTGCGGGTGAGCCGGCCCTCTGCGCCCTGCTGCATCTCCTGGCAGCTCTTTTGCTGCCTGATGTTTTCTCGGGGAAGGCTGGGCCAGCGCTCCGGGAAGCCGCGGTCTCGCCTCGAGCGTGTGCCTGAGCACCTATAGCGCTCCGATCTTGTTCTGTACAAATGCTGCGCGTGTCCCGGTCTTACTGTGCCTTGTGTATGGTCTTTTCTTCAGTTTTGCACATTGGATCCTATTTGTGAGGTGGCTAGTGTCGTCAGTCGGAAAATTAGAAGCTGTGGGGCTTAGAGCCCCGGGAGACTTTGTACGTGCAGCATGGGATTGCATTGCTTTACGAAACCACGGGGATGCTTTTCCTGTTCGCTGCTGAACTGCGGGTTCTCGGCCGAGTCGCTGGCGCCCTCCCGGCGGCCCCCTCAGGGCTGCGCCCGCGACGCTCCTCCGAGCGCATCGCCAGCCTCTCGCGCTCGAAAGTTCTCGTGGACAGAAAAAGCTTCTGGAGTTGCATGAGGTTGCTGTCGTGCTGGGCGCTCGTCCGTCCGGCTGAATGCTGTGAGGGGAGGGCGGCTGGGACAAAGGACGGAGGCCGCTGGTGGCAGCTCTGCGGCGGAGGGACTGTCCCAGGCCCCGTTGTTTCCCCAGAGGCCCAGGGGCATGCGGTTCTGGGGAAGGGCCACCTGACACGTTGCATGAGTCTTCACTTTAAACAGTTCTCCAAGTCTGAGAGTTGTCATGTCCCATTTAACCAGCCAGCACTAGCAGAGACCTCAGTGGCTTAAACAGTGCTTAGGCTCAGGCTCTGCCTTGTCTGAGAGAAGCATGAGCGCATGAAACGTCTGGGCTTTGGGCACTAACAGTGTGCCGGTGTTGCGGGAGGCCGGAGGGGCTGGTTATCCCCAGTTACCTGGAGCTTAGTGCTCTGCGTGTCAACGCTGCTCACCGGTCCCCATGGCTGGGCTGGTGGCTTTGCATCTGTGGGCAAAATGAGACTGAGAGTGCAGATTCGAGCGTGAGCAGCCGTGCAGAGATGTGCGGTGGCATCTTGCTGCTGCTTGCGGTGTTTCCTGGTTTAATGCTTTGCTCTGGGCTTGTCTGTTCTTGCAGCGTTTGTCACCCTGCTCAACGGGGAGCAGGCCGAGTCCGCCATCAAGAAATTCCACCTGAGCAAACTCCGGGACAAGGAGATCTCGGTGCAGCTGCAGCCCACGGATGCGCTGCTCTGTATTGCCAACCTCCCGCAGCTCTACACGCAGCAGCAGTTTGAGGAGCTAGTCCGACCCTTTGGGAACCTGGAGCGCTGCTTCCTCGTTTACAGCGAGAAGACAGGACACTCCAAAGGCTACGGCTTTGTAGAATACATGAAGAAAGATTCTGCGGCCAGAGCAAAGTCTGACTTATTGGGCAAGCAGCTAGGCACACGGACTCTGTACGTTCACTGGACGGATGTCAACCAGCTGACGTTAGACCTCATCCATTCCAAGTGCTTGTGCGTGGATAAGCTGCCCCACAACTACACAGACCTCGAGGAGCTGAGGCAGGTCTTCTCCACAGCCTGCGCGCCGACATTTTGCCAGGTGAGTGGTGGGAGGGGGAGGCAGCGCTTTGCCTGGGGCGCAGTCTCCGTTGGCTCTTCCCGTGCTCTCTGCTGAGATCCAGGCACTTAGCGTTTTCACGCCGACGCCTGGGTTGACCGCGTGCTGGGAAGATTGGCAGCCCAAAGAAAGCCGAGCCCTGGGGTCCTGCTGGCTCAGATCAGCACACGAGGACCTCTCGGGCTTTGCGGCCTTTGTGCGTTGGCAGCCAGCGCGCTCTCTTCCCGTTGTGCTAAGCCTCCTTTTCACGGCCTTGTTTTCATGTAGCTGGCGTACGGTCAGGATGGCCAGCTGAAAGGCTTTGCAGTCCTGGAGTATGAGTCAGCAGAGATGGCGGAGATGGTCCAGCAGGCTACAGATGGTTTGCCGCTCGCCGGGAACCACGTCCGAGTCTCCTTCTGCGCCCCCGGCCCTCCTGGGCGCAGCATGTTGGCCGCGCTGATCGCTGCGCAGGCAACGGTGAGGCTTGCGCGTGCAGCTCTTGGAGCAAACCGTCTGTTAGCTCCTCCTCACGCCCTCTCCCCAGCTCGGCCTGCTGTCATCCGTGACAGGTCGCAGCGGCTGCTTCTTGAACCTTCCCAGGGTATCCAGCCTAGAACAGGCTATTGTAGTTCGGCTCACTGGCAGCATGCCCGCTCCGAGCAGACTTCCCCTTGGATCACCTGCAAAGCTCCCTTCTGTTGCCTATAGCTCCTGCTTCTGGGCATCTGCTGCTTGCTGCAGGGGCCAGCCAGCACGGAGACCCCAGCCTGTAGCGCTTACAGATTAAGGATCTGGTGGAAGAAAGTCAGGCGCAAAATATCCTGTTGCTAAGGGGTTCCTGCGTACGGGAGCAGAATTCACAGCAAAGCGTTCGTTGTCGCAGAAACTGAGCGGCTGCTCGACGTAGAGAGCCTTGCCTGTCGCGTGCTGTGCTTGTTGGCTTGCCCCTTCAGCCATCGGTGTGCGAGTGGGGAGTGCCACGTCGAGCTGCTCGGGAAGGGTCTGTTTTCCTCCGTGCGCGCTCTGAGCCGAACGCATCCTCACGCCCCAAGGCGCGGACGGCTGATAGCGACGTGATTGCATGGCTGCTGCAGGGCACAGGCTTTCAGCGACTTGGGGGATGTGAGGGCCTCAGCTTTGTTTTGGGTCAGTGATTCCCTCCCTCCCTACGCTCCATCTAAACCCTTGGGTGCAGCCTCACTGAGGGCGTTGGTGTTGAGAGCACAGGGTGAAATCGGCAGGTTTTCCGTGGCCTCTTGTGGTGGAAGCCTCAACCAGGTGTCTGCTCTTAAATTGCTTCCTTTCTTTAAGGCACTGAATCGTGGGAAAGGGCTCCTGCCCGAACCAAATATGCTCCAGATTCTCAACAGTCTGGGAAATCCTGCTTCGCTCCAGCTGCTGCTCAACCCCCTGCTTCATGGAGCCGTTGGAGGAAAACAGGGTAAGGCTGCGTGCCTGGCTCCTGCGCGAAAGAGCAAAGGCGCTCGGCCTCCTCGCTGTGGCAGACAGTTCAATGCGCCTCTCTTCTCTCCAGGGATCCTTGGTGCTGCTCCATCCATGCCGCTCGTCGCCAATCCAGCCCTCTCCACGGCTCTCCTCCAGCTCGCGCTGCAGAACCAAACCCAGGCTCAGCAGGTACGTGGGGGTTTCGCTGCTGCGAGTTTCCCTTGGCTCTGGGGCCAGGAGATGTCTGCTGCTGCTTGAGGTCTTTCAAACTTCACTGCTTTAACGACAAGGTGGTTGTCTTGTTTTGTGCACGTACCCCCTTTTTAGGTACTTTAGCTGTGCCTTTCTGCAGAACAGACTCGTGCCACTGCCAGACTCTTACTGATTGCTGGTTTCCACATTAGTGTGACCTTTTTGCATGGTCAGTGTGAGCACTCCCGATGTCTGCCTTGCCCAGTATCTCCAGTCAGGCTCAGGCACCTCAGTGGTGTCTTCTGAATGTCTTGGTTACTTCTCCCTAGTTACCAGGCACTCAAGTAGAGAAAGGAGTCAGAACTTCTCACCGCTTTAGAAATCTGCCTGGTTTGCTTCTTGCTGTCCCTGCATCTCTTTCTTCATTTCAAACCACAATACACCTGGTTTTTCATCTCCTTCCTTTGAGTGACCTCTGTCTTTCTGGTCTTTCTCGCTGTGCTTTCTGCCCCAGAAGGCATTGCTTGGGAACTCCCTGTTACTGCAGAACCAGGTCTGGACACAGCTGCTGCAGAACAAGGAAAACCAAGCCGTATTCCATGTGAGCGGTAGGAGGCAGCCTGTGCGTGCTGTGCCGTGTGCGTGGTGCGGCGGGGCAGTGCCAGGGCTCCCCCAGCGCCTGGCCCAGATCCTCTAGGACTAGGCAGTGACCACGGCCAGGCCCAGGAGAGGGAAGCCCTGTGGGAGGATCATTCTGGTACACCGGAGCAGTCCCCTGCCCTGGCTTACAGCGGAGAAGCAAGGTGCTGCTCCAGAATGCTCCTTTTCACCTCGGAGTGCGCAGCTCTGCGCCTGGAGGGCAGAGGCTGCTGGGGAGCTCCGCAGGGGCCTGTGGTCGGTCACGGCTTGGCTGGCTCCTCTCCGAGGGGCGCGGGGGTCCAGCTGAGCAGCCCGTCTGACTTCCGCCTCTGCCGAGGGGCCTCGGACAAGCTGCTCCCTTCACTTGGCCGGGGCTGCGGAGGTGCTGGGGCGGCGCTGGCTGCCGGGGGGCTCGTTGGGTGTGTGAGGAGAGGTGAGCACGTGTCTCTCTTGGACTCGCTCTGGACTTACCAGGTCAGCAGGCATTTCCCGCCCAGGGCTCCTGGGGACCTTTATTCCACCCCTGAATGGCCCAATTTGAAGAAAAGCCGGTGCTGAGCTGGGGAGTAGCTCCCTGATGCTCTTCTCTGTATTTGCTGCTTAAGGAACCGTGAAATTGTAGCCGTCTCCCGTTGGGCTCTCCAGGGAGAGCTTTGAAATGCAAATGTGTCAATAGAGAGACAAGTGGTGGCTGTGGCGTGTTCCTCTTTGTGCTTTGCCGTAACAGTTGAGCCGTGCAGTGTGTGCGTGCTGAGCTTTAGCTAACGGTCACGATCTCGAGTCCGTCGTGTCTGCGTGCTGTCTGCTGGACTGAATGCTTGCTGCCAGGTTTCGTCCGCTCTCCTCAGCAGCCGGCTGGTGCCCACAAGCACTGCAATTTCTGCCTCCTTCCTCCAGAGTGACCGGGCAATGTGTTTTCACTGTCCGGGAACGTATGAACCCCACTTTCTCACGGCTGCTCTGTGCCCAGGTCTTGGGAAGGCCTTCGCTCCCTGCTCCAGCCCTTGGCGTGGCAGCGGGGCCTGGAAGGGGAAGCTGTTTGAGCCGTTGGACTATGAGGTGCTTCCTCATGGGACGGCCAGCTGCTGCCTTTGGCCTTGAGCTGTTCTGATGCCTTTGTAGCTTCGGGCCCCACGCTCTGCTCCAAGTTTCTCCTGTGCCATGGACGGCTGGCTTCTTGCAGTGCTCCCGTGGCTTGGCTCTGTCCCCAGCGTGCAGCCCCGGTGCTGTGCCCAGGGTTAATCTCCTGCTGTTGTTTGCAGAAGCCTGGGATCCTGGGCGACTCTCCTCTGAGCTCCCTGACGCATGGCGCCCTGGGCTTGGCGAGCGCGCCGGCCCAGCCTGCCGGCCAGCTCCTGGGGGAGCTCCCCTCAGGTAAGAGCTCGATGCCGGGTTGTGACGCAAGGTCCGCCCCGAGGAGCCGTCCCTGCAGCCCCTGCTGCAAGCCGGGTGTCGCTTCTGCTTCCTCTCGAGTATGGGGAAGGAATGCGTGCAGAGATTGCTGGGCTTGGTGCATCTTTGAGACACAGAGGACGTCTCCCCAGGCAGCAGTCCCTGTGCCGTGGGGGTAGGAAAGCCTCGGGGGACCCCTTGAGGTGGGTGGGTAGAGTGGAGGGAGCTGGGGTGGGTTTATCTGTGGCTTGGCGGAGCACAAGCGATGGATGCCAGTGCTAGATGAGGCCGTAGCTGCTCTCTGGGGCAAGGCAGCTTGCATAGCATCAAGGAGAGGGAGAGAGAGGCTGAAACCCAGGTGGGGCTGGGAGCCGGCACCTGTGAAGCGGTGCCATTGCTGTTTTTCTCTCTCCAGGCGGCCCCTTGGCTGGTGACATGGCACAGGGGCACGTGAAGTCACCTATTTTGCCTTCTGGAAATGTGCCCCTGGCACCTTTCCTGGGACCCGTGGGGGTCGATCGCGAGAGCTCTGTGATGGGCACGCAGGTGCCCCAGCTGCCCCCTGCGACGGTAACGCCGCCTGCCCTGCAGGGTCTCACCACCTCCATTCTGGGATCTGTCATCAGTGGCCTCCAGAAACCAAAGCAGAGCGAGAACGGGCCTCCCGCGTCCGGGGTAAGAAATTGGCTCCGTCAGCAGCCAGGCTGTCCTGCCCCTGCCGTGCCGTGGTGGTTCTGGTGTCTCGGGGTATCCTTCAAGTTGGTGGCACCTCCAGGCTCTGTGCTGCTGTGAACTGTCATAGTTCTGTGCTGTAATTTAATGTTGGTTTCCCTTCCTGCCTCTCGAGGTGCAGTCTGATTCCCTTGACTGTTTTCCTTGTAGGTCTCGCTGCTGGGGGAGCCGCCCAAAGACTTCAAGATCCCTCTCAACCCTTATCTAAACCTGCACAGTCTCCTTCCGGCAAACAGCCTTGGAGGTGGGTGACGGGACGAGGCTGTGCGTGACCAGAGGAATGGGGAAAGGGGCATGTTAGTGCTGTTGGCTGTCCCGTCCCTCTGGGAATGGCTCCTCCAAGCGGAGAAGGAAATCCTTGGGGCTGTGAATTTCCATGGCGGAGCTGCCTCTCCCCAGGGGTGAAGGGTAGGGAGGAGCAGGCCTGTTCAGGGCGGGTTGCCAGCTCCACCCCTGCCTGGCACCCTGCCTCCCTGCTCATGGGTAACGCTCTGCTTGTAGGTGGTGCCAACAAAGCCTTTAATCTGAAAGCCGGAGTGTTCGGAAACGTCTCCAACCCCAGGATTTCACAGTCCGACCCGTTGCTACCCTCCCCTGGGCTGGCAGGAGACAGCTATGCCTTTGACTATCAGCCGGTGGGTATCCGAAGGTCTGGTGGGGGAGAGTCCTCGGGCTCCTGGAGCTGGAGTGGGATGCCTGGGTGCTCCCTCATTGCGTAGCCTATAGATGGCCCTCACTGCCTGCAGCACCCAATAATGTCTGTCTGTCTCCTTTCCCGGAAGGACTTGGGATCCCGAATTTATCCCCAGACGAGAGACCACGCTGGGCCCATCGTGGGAGGCTTTGGGCACAGCAGGCACAAGGTAAACCTCCCCAGGCGTTACGGGGATCTAACCAGCAGAAAGGAGCCCAAAGGAGGGTGGGGAAGCTCGTGAGATGCCAATGCCGGTGCTGGCCATGTCTCTTAGGGCCCTTGTTTGTCCCTGCTTGTAACGTGGAGTCACTTTTCTTCCAGATCTCAGCAGCAGCGTCACCGGGGTTCGAGCGAGGCGCCTTGGGGCCGCCCCTGCCGCCCTTCTACTCAGGATCTCCCAGTTCGTACTTCACCAGTGGCCTTCAAGCTGGGCTTAAGCAGAGTCACCTGAACAAGGTGAGCTGCTGCTTCAGTCTCCGTTGGCTGAGAGACCTTCCACTGGTGTCCCCTATGCCTGGAAATACTCCGCTCTGGCCTGGTGGGGTGATTGCCCTGGTGAGACCCATGCAGCTGACCAGTGCTCTTCTCTCTTCTAGGCTGTTGGGATGCCACCGGTGGGCTCTGGAGACAGTATCCTGGGCTTGGGACCAAACAGCCACTCACACAGCTCCCATTCAAAGGTCAGAGCGGAACTGGGCGCCCCCGAGCTCGCCGGCGTCTCTGCGCCGCTTCTCCTGGGCTGACCACCGCGTCTTTCTCTTCCAGACCCCCGTTGGCGGCCAGAAGCGGGCCTTTTCCCACCTGCTGCCATCCCCTGAGCCCAGCCCTGAGGGCTGCTACGTCGGACAGCATTCGCAGGGCCTCGGAGGGCATTACGCAGACTCCTATCTGAAGCGGAAGAGGATATTTTAAACCCCTCCTTGCTGAAGCACTATCTCCCTCATCCAATGTGTAAATCTTGTACAAACTTTTTTTTTTTTAATGTTAGTCCTTTTTTTTTTTTCCTTGAGGTTTTTAAAGTGTGTGATGTGAAAGACTTGGCTGCCCTCGGCAAGTGTTGGAGCAGAGGTTTAACCCAATGCTTCCCGCCAGAGGACGGGCATCTTCTACCCCGTGGCTCTTTCCAGAGCGGAGATCCCTGCTTCCAAGGGATCCTTCGCAAGGCAGCTCTCTGCTCCGCTGGTGCCCTCCACGAACCTTCCCCTGCCCTTCCAGGGATCTGTCTGCTCCAGCTAGGTTGGTGGGTCCTTCCAAAGGTCCCCTCAGCACCCGGCATTTCCGTGCCTCTCCGGAGGGAGCGCCGTACTCCGAGAGCAGCACCCGGGAGCCGCCTTTCCTGGGGCGCCGGGTCCCGTGCCAGGGCTCTGCAGGGCCAAGGAAACCACGTGCTCCCTGCCTTAACCTGCTGCTTCCGGCGAGGAATGTAAGCGCGCTCCCCCGTCTCCTCCGCCCTGCGGCGCGGGGATCCGCAGAGGCCAGGGCTGAGCTGGGCGTCTTGGCCCCCGACTCTTCCTATACATTTCAGTTGTGTGTGTTTGTGGGTTTTTGTGTGTGTGTGTGTTTTTTTTTTTCTTTTTTTTTTTAAGACTTAAGACACTGAGATTTTACACTTTTTTTGGTAATGAAACCTTGTAAGTTGCCTTTTTCATTTCATGCTTGTTTTTACTTTATTTTTTTTAACTATTATTATTTTTTAACTAGCTGGGAACAGGGAACCTGGTCTCTTCTGAAATCAGTTACCCTGCGGCTCAAGCTTCTTCCTCCTGGGCCCATGTTCCTTGCCCCAGAGGTTTCCCTTGCGGAGGGAGGGGGCGTTTCCCTTGACTTTCTCGCGGCCTTTGCGTGGAGCGAGCCCCGGAGCGCTGGCTGTGGCGCTGCGGGCACCGGCCCAGGCGGCGAGTGGCCGAGACCAGCGGGCGCTGGGCCCCAGGGTGCTGGCCACTGCCTTTCTGGGCAGGATTTACCGTTGGGCTTTGTTACTCCCTTCCTGCTTTTGGCGGGTTGCCTTGGTTTTATAGTTGCTGCCATGTTTCTACTGTCGACACGGTCTGGTTTTGCTGTAGCTGTTGTGGGCGCGATGCCCCCCTCCAGCTGGACACTTTGCCTTCCTAAAGTAAAGCTATATTTATATTGGGCATCAGCTCCCCTCCCCTTTCTTTGTGTGCGCGCTGCAGCGAGGGGGCCCAGGAGGCCTGTGCCCCCCCCCCCGGGCCCATGGCTGGTGCCGTGGGGTGCCCCCCAGCTCGTCCCCTCCCTGCTGTTCCCTGCCCGGGGCTCCCTGTGCGAGGGGGGGTTCCTCTGTGCCCCCTCCCATGCCTGGGAAGGGGGCGCAGGGGTGAAGGGGACCCTGTATTTCCCCCTTCCCGCTCCGTAAGGGGTCCTGGGTGCTGCCAGGAGGTTTAATTGGGGGGGGGGGCTAATTACTGCAGTAATAAAGGGGGAGGGAGCTGGGGGGCGGCAGGCAGCGGGACCCAGGGGAGCGGCGCGGGCTGCTCTGGCCACGCCCCCTCGCCGCCGCCACGCCCCCGGGCGCCCGGCCCCGCCCCCTGCCCCGCGGCTACCGCCCTGCCCCGCGCGGCGCGGCGCTCACGTGACGGCGCGGCGCTCACGTGACGCCCGTCATGGCGGCCTCCGTGGCGGCGGCGGCGGGCGGCGGCGCCGTGACGCGGCGGCTGCTGCGGGGGGCGGCGCGGGGCCTACGCCGGGCCAGCGGCGGCGGCGGGGCCGCGGCGGCGGCGGCGGAGCCCGCGGGCGCCGTGTGGGTGCCGGGGGGCGGCACTGGGGGCGGCACGGGGGCCGGCGGGGCCGGGGCGCCCCGGTGCTGACGCCCGCTCTCCCCGGTGTCCCCCCGTGTCCCCCCCAGGGTGAACGTCGTCTTCGTGGACCGCGCGGGCCGCCGCGTCCCGGTGCGCGGCCGCGTCGGGGACAACGTGCTGCATCTGGCGCAACGGCACGGGCTGGAGCTGGAGGGTCGGTACCGGCACCGGGACAGACGGGGGCCGGGCCGGGATCGGGACCGGGCCGGGGGAAGGGGGGACATGGCCGGGTTGGGACCGGGACCTGGAGCGAGGGGGGATCGGCTGGGCTGGGACCGGGACTGGGGGGCTGATAGAGCTGGTTCGGGACCGGGACGAGGAGGGGCGTGGCCGGGTCGGGACTGGGACCGGGAGGGACGTGACTGCGTTGGGACCGGGACTGGCACCAGCAGGGCCGGGGCCGGGTCGGGTCTGGGACCGGGAAGGACGTTGCTGGGTCGGGACTCGGCTGGGACCAGCAGGGATGGGACTGGGTTGGGCCTGGGAGCAGGGAGACGTGACTGGGTTGGGATTGGGACTGGTGCTGGGGACTGAAGCCAGCTCAGGACAGGGCCGAGGGGGGACAGGGGTGCCCGGGGGGGACAGGGGTGCCCGGGGGGGGCCGGGGCCCCGCGGCGGGCCGGGGCCTGCAGTCCTGCAGCCCCGGTGCTGAGCGGGACGCGGGACGCGGGCGCAGGCGCCTGTGAGGCCTCGCTGGCCTGTTCCACGTGCCACGTCTACGTGAGCCAGCCCCACCTGGACCGGCTCCCGGCCCCCGACGAGCGGTAACCGCCCCGCGACCGGCCCCTGCCCGCCACGCTGCCGCCCCCGCGCCCTCCCCCGGGGCCCCAGCAGCCCTGCCGCAGCCCCCGGGGGCCTGCCAGCCCCACTGCGGACCCTCAACATCCCCTGGGACCTGCCAGCCCCACTGCGGACCCTCAACATCCCCTGGGACGTGCCAGCCCCAGCGTGGACCCCCAAGGACCTGCCAGCCCTATTATGGACCCCTGTCACTCCCCAGGGACCTGCCAGCCCCACCGTGGACCCCCAACATCCCTTGGGACGTGCCAGCCCCACCATGGACCCCTGATGCCCCCTGAACCTACCAGCCCCACACAGAGCCCTGTCACTCCCCTGGGACCTGCCAGCCCCATCGTAGACCCCCATCATCCCCTGGGACCCACCAGCCCCACACAGATCCCTGTCGCTCCCCATGGACCCACTGACCCCATGGTGGACCTCTGTCATCCTCTGGACTCACCAGCCCTATCATGGACCCCTGGGACCCTCCAGCTCGATCATGGACCCTGCCACCCGCCATGGACCCAGCAGCCCTGTATGGACCTCTGTCACCCCCCCAGGGACCTGCCAGCCCCACATGGACCCCCGCCACCCCCCAGGGACCCACCAGCCCCGCATGGTCTCCTGACACCCACGTGGACCCCTGCCACCCCCCAGGGACCTGCCAGACCCACATGGGCCCCCGCCACCCCCCAGGGACCCACCAGCCCCGCATGGTCTCCTGACACCCACGTGGACCCCTGCCACCCCCCAGGGACCTGCCAGACCCACATGGGCCCCCGCCACCCCCCAGGGACCCACCAGCCCCACCTTGGACCCCTGTCGGCCCCGACCCCGCGCCGGGGCTGCGGCGGCCCCCGGCCCCCTCGGCGCTCCCCGCTGACGCCGGCTCTGCCCAGGGAGGACGATCTGCTGGACATGGCGCCGCTGCTGCAGGAGAGCTCGCGCCTGGGCTGCCAGATCGTGCTGACGCCGGAGCTGGAGGGGGCCGAGTTCACCCTCCCCAAGGTCACCCGCAACTTCTACGTGGACGGCCACGTCCCCAAGCCCCACTGACGGGGGCGAGGGCCGGCCCGCGCCGGGGGGCCGGATCCCCCCCCACCGTGGCCCGGCCGCGCCGGAGGGGACGGCGTCCGGGGACGGCGGCGGTGCCGGGCGCCGGCGGTGCCCGCGGGGCTCCTTGACCCGGGAAGGGTCCCCGTGGCCCTCGCCCTCCCTCCGGGCTTTGCAATTCCGCTGTTGGATTTGGGACTGGCCGGGCGCTGCGTCCGGCAGGGATGCGGCCACCGCCTCGCGGCTCGTTGGCAATAAAATTCGTCTGAACGACCAGTGGCTTCCGTGGGGAGCGGAGCGCCGGGAGCGGGAACCGCATCCGGGCATGGGACGGGGTCCGGGAATGGGGCTCGGGAGGGGATTCGCGGGTGGGATCTGGGAACGGGGCTCAGGGATGGGATTCGTGGCAGGGTTTCAGGGATGGGGTTCAGGCGTGGGATTCATGGATGGGATCCGGGAATGGGGCCTGGGGATCGGATTCAAGGATGGAGTTCAGGGATGGGGTTCACAGCAGGTTTGGGGGATGGAGTCCAGGGAAGGGGCTCAAGTTTACGGGGTGTCCCAGCCCCATCCCCGGGAGTCCCTGTCCCACCTCCGAGGGGTCCCAGCGTCACCCCAGCTCCTGCCCTGTTCCCAGGGGGTCCCAGCCCCATCCCAGGTCCTGCCCCACTCCCCGGGTGTCCCAGCCCCACCCCGGGTCCTGCCCCACCCCGGTCTGTCCCAGCCCCATCCCGGGTCCTGTCCCAACCCCGAGGGGTCCCAGCCCCATCCCGGGTCCTGCCCCACTCCCAGGGGGTCCCAGCCCCATTCCGGGTCCTGCCCCACCCCCGGGCGGTCCCAGCCCTCTGCACTGTCCCCCTCCCCCCGCCGAGGGGCCCCGGTGTCCGAGGGGTCCGCCCCCCTCCCCCCCGCAGGTGCTGCCGCTTTAGCCCGGGCGGTGCCGGTGCCGGTTCGGCGGGCCGGGCTCATGGCGGAGCAGCTCTTCCTCGAGGGGCAACTGCCGGACTTCTCGCTGCTCCAGCGGCTGCTTTGCCTCGAGCCCGAGCTCGAGCCCTGCGTGTCGCTGCTGCCGCCGCCCCCCCGCAGCCCCGGGGGCGCCGCCGCCGCCAGGTGCCACCGGGGGCGCCGGGACCGGGGGAGCCAGGGAGAACCGGAGCCGGGACCGGGGCAGCCAGAGCCAGGGGGTGCCGGGACCGGGGGAGCCAGAGCCGGGGGGTACCCGGACCGGGAGGAACCGGCACTGCAGCGGGGCCGGGACTAGGGCAGCTGGAGGAGCTGGGACCGGCACTTGGGGGGGGAGTAACCCGGCAGCTCCAGGTGGGACCAGGGCATGAGGGAGACCCAGGAGCACCGGGACCGAGGGGGCTGTGGGGTATCAGTGGTGACTGGAACCGGGGTAGCATGGCCGGCTGGGACTGCAGGAGCTGGCACGGGGGGGGGGGGAGGAATTGGGGTGGCTGAAGGGAACTGGGAGCACTGGCAATGGGGGATCCAGCCGGGGTGGGACCAGGGTCACTGGCACTAGGAGAACTGGGGAGGTGCTAGGGCTGACCCGGCCAGGGGACCTGGGCTACCAGCACCGGGGGGGGGGGCGCTGGAACGACCCGATTCCCTGACAGCCGGGCTCAGCGGGGCTGCGGAGCCGCCGCCGGGACCCTCGGCCCCCGCCGGGCTCGGCCTCACCTTTCTGCAGGAGTCGGCGCGGCTGCTGGAGCCCCCCGGACCGGCCGGCAGCCCCGGACCAGCCGGCAGCCCCGGACCGGCCGGACCCGCCGGCCCCGACGCCCTGAGCCTCATCAGCCTCCAGTGCCGGCACCTGGCCGGCGGCCCAGGGCACCGGCGGCCCCGCAAGCAGGCGGCCCCGCAGCGGGGGGCTGAACCCCACGACCCTGCTTTCCGGGGGGTGACGGTGCGCCTGCACCTGCGCCTCTGTCCCCGCAGCCCCGACGGCTACCGGCTCCTCGTCACCGCCCGCCACGGCAGGTACCGGGCCCCAGGCGCCACGGGAAAAGCCCCGGCTGCACTGCCGGGCTCCGGCGTCCCGGCAAAGCTCAGTTAATCCTACCGATCCGCAGCGAGGCCGTCTGGAAACGGAGCCAGGAGGGCAGCGCCGGCGGTGCCTTCGCCAGGGAGCTCGGGGCAGCCAGCAGCTCCGAGGAGGACTCGGCGCGAGGGGCGAGTAAGGACGGGGACGGGGATGGGACGGGGTGGCCGGAGCCCCGCAGGGTCCCGCTCGGCTCGGCGGGAGAGGCGGATTTGCAGGTTTCCACCTCCGCAGGGAGCCGGCGCTGCGCCTCCTGCAAGACGCGGCGGACGCCGCTGTGGCGGATCGCCGAGGCCGGGACGCGGCTCTGCAACGCCTGCGGCATCCGGTGAGCCTGGCGGCGCGTGGGAGCGGCGCCCTCGGTGCCGCGGGGCCTCGCCGCCCTGACGCCTTCCCGCCCCGTTCCCGCAGGTACAAGAAGTACCGGCTGCGGTGCCGGCGCTGCTGGAATATTCCCCGGAGGAGCGGGAAGCCTCGCTCGCGCTGCTCCAGCTGCGGGGAGCCGCTGCGGGCGCCGGGAGCCCAGCCGCGGGGCGGGAGCGGGTGACGCCGGCGGGGCGGGATGCCGCCGTGCAGCGCCCCGGCTCCACTTCCCTGTGCACGAGGCGCCGGGATCGCGGCACCACGGGAAGGGGTGAATGAACCGGAGGGCGGGGAGAAGCTCCCCGGTGCTTCCCGGGGGATGGGAAAAGGCCACGCTGCAGCGACCGGTGTCTCCGGGCCAGACCTGTGGCCGGAGCCCCCGCTGGCCTCCCCCATCCCCACCTGCTCCCTGCTCCCATCTCCCAGCACCTTTCCCGCTCCCCAACCAGCTCCCGCCCTTCCCACCATGGAGCAGACACCGAGCGAGGGGCTTCCCGGCACAGGCGCTTTGTTGCTGGCTGCGTGCGGCTCGGCACTGTCCCGGTATCGTCTGATCCCCTCCGGCTGCTGGAGCGGGAGGCGCCGGCCGGAGCGATGCCGGGATGGCATCCCACGCGCGGGAGGCCTCCGTCGCCCTGGTGCTTTGCTCCACGTGGTCCCACGGGGAGCAGGGCTGTAGCCGGGGCCCCTCAGGCCCTTCCCATCCCGAGTCCTTTCCCACCCCTGTGGGGCACTGCTGGGGGGCGGCCCAGGTAACGCTGCCCCCTGCTAGGGCTGGGCCGCCGGTGCCAATCCGTTGGGAGCGGCTGCCTTCACCTCCGGCGAGCGCCCGGCCATGGGCTGCATCTCCAGCTGTCGCTGCTTCTCCTGCAGCTTGTACTGCCGGATCTTCTTCTTGCGGTAGTAGATGCCATAGCTGGCCCCGGCGAGGCCCACGGCGGCCAGCGCGGCCAGGGTCAGCAGTACAGCCAGCAGCACGGGGGGGTCGTGGTCTGCAGGAGAAGGGGGGAAGTCAGGGGAGCTGCCTGGTGCATCCTGCCCCATTGCATCCTGCCTGGTGCCTCTGGCCCCATTGCATCCCTCCTGCATTCTGCCTTGACACATCCTGCCCCTGTCCATCCCACCTGCATCCCATCCTGGCGTATCCTGCCTGTGTCTCACTTTGCTGCATCCCACCCTGGCACATCCATCATTGCATCCCACCCTGATGCATCCTGCCACATTTCCCCCCCCCCCCCCCCAGCCCCGGCACATCCCGCCGGGCTCCAGCAGCACTCACACTCCACCAGCACCTCCACCACGCGCTCGACGTCGCCCAGCCTGTTGGTAGCCCAGCAGCGGTAGGTGCCGGCGTGGGATCGCGCCGCCGGCTGTGGCTCCCCCACGGGGAAGGGCCGCCCCTGCCGGGCGCACTCCACGCGGGGCGGCGGGTTGCCGCGGGCCGAGCAGCACAGCACCGCCTCCTGCCCCTCGGTCCAGCTCTGCCGTGGGGGGCAGCCCGCCTCGTCCATGCGCGGCCCGTCTGCAGGCGGAAAAGGGGAAGGGGGGGGGGACGTCAGCACTCCCGGGGCAAACCAAGAGCTGCCCGGGCCCAGGCGTCCGGGCCCCACTCACAGGAGATGCTGAGCGTGGCCGGGGCCGAGCTCTTCCGCAGCGTCTGGTTGCCCACGGCCAACTCGGCTTCGCAGACGAACTCCAGCCCGTCGTCTTCCTCGCGAGCCATCAGCTCCAGGCGGACGCGTCCCTCCGTCCCGGACTCCTGCACCCCGCGGCTGCTGCGGAGCCACAGCTGCAGCCCCGGGGGCTGGCTGGGCGCCGCGGAGCACTCGACGGCCACCGACTCATGCAGGGAGGCGTTGGGCTCGAGGACGGCCAGCCGCGGGTCCGGGAAGCCTGCGGTGGGCGGCAGCGCCGTCGTCCCGGCTCCCAGGCGCTGCGTCCTGCCGGCTGCAGCTCCCGTCCCGATTCCCAGGTGCTGCATCCCGCCACCACCCTTGGCCCCCTATCCCGGCTCCCGCGCTGGCGCTGCACCCTGGGATTGGCGCCGGCACTCACGGTACGCTGCCAGGGCGAGGGCGGCCGTCTTCCTCTGGCCAAAGCAGGTGAAGTAGCAGAGGAGCTGGACGTGGGGCTCGGTGATGTTGTGCAGCTGCACCGCCAGCCAGCCGGGGCCCTGGCGCTGGTGGCCCTTGGCCAGCGAGGTCTCCAGGCCGCCATCCGCTGCCGCAGGCGGGCACGTGGTGGAGCAGTTGATCAGGGCGTCCTCGCCGTAGGGCACTGCCGACGGCCCCGCCACTGCCACCGTGAAGGAGCTGCCGGCGGCTCCTGGCGCCGTGCGGCCTGCGGGGAGGCGTCAGGGCGTGGGGTTGGGGGTGCACAGCAAGGCATGGCATGGCACGGCATGGCATGGCATAGTGCGGCACGGCACGGTAAGGATCCGACAGAACTGGCCTGGTGTATCCCAGCGGAGCCAGGCTGGGACACGTGGCATGGACCTGATAGAGCTGGGCTGGGATATGCAACATGGACCCAATGGAGCTGGGCTGGGATATGTGGCACGGTCCTGATGGAGCGGGCTGGGATATGCAGCACAGTCCTGATGGAGCAGGCTGGGATATGTTTCACCATCCCAATGGATGGAGTGGGCCAAGGTGCATGGCTTAGACCCGATGGAGCTGGGCTGGGATATGTGGCACAGTCCCGATGGAGCAGGCTGGGGTGCACGGCACATCCCTGCAAGCAGAGCTGGGGCACACGGCATGGACCTGTCAGAGCCGGGCTGTGGCCCACAGCACACGCCGACGGCTGCGTCGGGAGGCATGGCCTGTCCCGAGGAGCCAGGCTGGGACACACGGCACGTCCCAATGGAGCTGGCTCAGTGTGCGCGGCACGTCCCCAGGGAGCTGAGCTGCAGCGCATGGCCCTATCCCAGGGGAGCTGAGCTGGGGTGCGTGGAAAGATCCTGCAGAGCCAGGACGGGGAGCACAGCCTCGACCCGACGGAGCTGAGCTGGGACACATGGTGCATCCCCGGGGAGCTGGGCCAGGCCGTGTGGCACGGATCCCAGCGGACCTGCAGCACGCAGCCCTGACCTGACGGATCCGAGACAGGCGTGCCAGCCTGTCGGATCCGGCACTCACCGAACAAGGCCAGGAGCATCGCGGTGAGGGGCAGGGCCGCACAGCCACGCCGGGGCATCGCCGCGCCAGGGCGGGAAGTGACACCGGGAGCGGGAGCAGGGCCGGCTCAGGGCATCCCGCACCTCCCGGCTCCGGCACGGTTCTGGCCTCACTCCCCCAGCTGCGCCAGCAGGCAAATGGCGCCGGGGCCGCCAGGAAGGAAGCGGGGTTGGCAGCGGCCCCAACCCCGGCTCTGGCGCGCATGCTCGGCGCGGGCACCCGCCGGCTCTGGGGATCCCCCAGCACACGACCTCTCGCCAGCTCCGGGGATCCCACTGGCCTCGACCGCGATGCAGCTCTGTGCCACGGCCAGAGCAGTGTCCAAACTCTCTCCCAGGCAGGACGCAGCTGCAGCCCCCTGGGATCCATCCCCAAATCCCCATCCTGGGAGCAGCCCAGTTACGAAAGCCTCTCGGGTGGGAAAACTCATGGAGGGGTGTTTAATGGGCAGTGGGATTCGCTGCCACTGACACAGGGAAGTGCGGAGACCTCGGACACCTCCGCCGAGGAACAGAGTCCGACCTTAGCACCCAGAAGCGCCGCTGGCGCCAAGTCCGTGCACGGGATCACCGGGGCCCCGACGCGGGGCGACGCCAGCGCCCGGCCATCACCCGCCGCTGCCGGCCACGTCCCCGGCCCCGCCGGCACCGGCCGTCTGTAGTGTTTGCTTCCAGTCTCGCCCGGGGCGGCTGCGGGAACGCCAGTCCCGCGGGATGTCCCTGGCGCGCGCCGGAGCCTCGTCCGAATGTCACCCTGTCACCGCAGAGGGGGCACCGGCCCCTCCGGCGGCTCCGTTCCGCTAGGGCTGGGCCGCCAGCGCCGACCCGTTGGAAGCGGCTGCCTTCGCCGCCGGCGGGCGCCCGGCCATGGGCTGCATCTCCAGCTGCCGCTGCTTCTCCTGCAGCTTGTACTGCCGGATCTTCTTCTTGCGGTAGTAGATGCCGTAGCTGGCCCCGGCGAGGCCCACGGCGGCCAGCGCGGCCAGGGTCAGCAGTACAGCCAGCAGCACGGGGGGGTCGTGGTCTGCAGGAGAAGGGGGGAAGTCAGGGGAGCTGCCCAGTGCCTCTGGCCCCATTGCATCCCGCCCTGGTGCATCCTGCCCCATTGCATCCTGCCCTGGTGCATCCTGCCCTGGCACACGGGCTCTGATGCACCCTGCCCCAGTGCATCCCATGCACATCCTGCCATGGTGCATCCCGCCCCACTGCATCCCACCCGGCACATCACAGCTGCATCCCGCCTCAGTGCATCCACCTGCATCCTGCCTGAATCCCTCCCTGCTGAATCCTGGCCACGTCACCTTGGCGCATCCCACCCCAGTTTATCCCGCCCCAGCGCATCCCACTCACAGCACCCAACCCCAGTACATCACATCTTGGGGCATCCTGCCCCGGCGCATCCCGCTCTGGAGCATCCCACTGGGCTCCGGCAGCACTCACACTCCACCAGCACCTCCACCACGCGCTCGACGTCGCCCAGCCTGTTGGTAGCCCAGCAGCGGTAGGTGCCGGCGTGGGATCGCGCCGCCGGCTGCGGCTCCCCCACGGGGAAGGGCCGCCCCTGCCGGGCGCACTCCACGCGGGGCGGCGGGTTGCCGCGGGCCGAGCAGCGCAGCGCCGCCTCCTGCCCCTCGGTCCAGCTCTGCCGTGGGGGGCAGCCCGCCTCGTCCATGCGCGGCCCGTCTGCAGGCGGAAAAGGGGAAGGGGGGGGGGCGTCAGCACTCAGTTAGCCGCGCCATGGGACGCTGGGTCCCTTGCAGAGCGGGGGGCCGGGGGGGGGGTGCTCACAGGCCACGGCGAGCCGGACAGACTTGCTGGCCTTGGGGGCCTTGCCGGTGCCGGGCAGTACGGCCTCGCAGGTGAGCTCCAGCCCGTCGTCCTCCTCGCGGGCCGTCCGCACCCAGCGCAGCGGCGAGGGGCTCCAGTGTGTCAGCGGGTGGCCGGCGCCGGGCTGCAGCCGCAGTCGCAGCTGGGGCGAGTGCCCAGTGGGCAGCTCGCACTGCACCACCACCTCCTCGCCCGCCGACACGCTGGTCATGTTCACGTCCAGCTGCGGGGCCGGGAAACCTGCGGGAAACGGGGATCGGTGCTGCGAGGAGCCCGCGATGCCCGACGGGAGCAGCAGCGGAGCAGGGCCGTGCCCGGACACTCACTGTGGACGTGGACCGTGGCCTGTGCCTTGCGCTCCTTGGGCCCCACGTGCCCGGTGCAGAGCAGCTTGGAGGCTCCCTGCCGTGGCACGGTGAGCTCGGCCACGGCGCGGTGCCCGTCCTCCGAGACGGAGGCTGGCAGCGGCCGTCCGTCCAGGGAAAGCGCGAAGTGCACCTCCGGGAAGAAGGAGCGGATGGTGCAGGTGACGTTGGCCGTCTCGTTGACTTCCAGGTGGATTTCGGGTTCCAGCTCAGGGTCTGCCGGGAAATCTGGAGCCAGGGAGGAAGGTCCCAGGGTGAGACAGCCGGGAGCCAGGGTGGGAGCTGGGGGACGTGGGATGTTGGGGGACGCGGGATGCCGGGAGCTGCCGTGGGAGCCAGGGAATGCAAGACACCAGGGGACACGGGCTGTTGAAGGACGACAGGGGACGTGGGATGCTGGGGGATGAGGAATGTCAGGAGCTGCTGTGGGACACCAGGGACGCAGGACACAGGATGCCGGAAGCTGGGTGCTGAGGGATGTGGGATGCCAGGAGCTGCAGCAGGAGCCAGGGGCTGCGGGATGCTGGGGGACGTGGGATGCTGGGAGCCACTATGGGAACTGGGGGATGCAGGAGCCCAGGGAACGTGGGACACTGGATGCTGGGAGCTGCAGCAGGACGCTGGGGGATGCTGATGCCAGGGAATATGAGACGCTGGGGGATGCTGCAGGATGCCGGGGGATACGGGATGCTGGGGAATGTTGCAGGATGCCAGGGAGCCCGGGCAGCTGGCACTCACCGTAGACGGACAGTGGCACGGGGACAGCAGTGCTGCTCATGTGGAGCTTGTGGGGCTCCAGGTTGAGCTGCGCCCGGCAGGTGATGTTCTGCCCATGGTGCCAGCGCTGTGCCGTGATCTTGTGGGTCACCAGCACCTGCTGGGGGCTGGGGCGGGTGTCATGCTCAAAGGTCTGGGTGTGTAGTGTCTCGGCGCCCTGGCCCAGGGTGACGGTGAGGTTCCTGACCGGAGCCACCGAGGGTACGCTGCACGTCACGTTGTGGCTCTTGCCCTCCTCCAGCCACTGCTCCAGCTCCAGCTGCGGCTGCTCCGGGGCGCCTGCGGGAGAGCAACCAGAAGGGGATGGCATCCCGGGACGGCGGCCGTGCTCCCTCGCCCCAGCCGCCGCCGGCCTTACGGTAGGCGACGAGTTCGACCGACACGGTCTTCCGCACGCTGGCACACTTGTAGAAGCAGAGGACTCTGGAGTGCCACTCGGTGACGTTGCTGAGCTCCACCGAGGTCTGGCCGGGGCCGAACTGGACGTTGTGCTTGCGGATGGAGGTCTCCAGGTCACCCACGGTGTTGGAGTCCGGGCACGTGGTCTTGCAGGTGAGGCGGATGGAGCCACCGTACTCCACCACCGGCGCCGCCGGCTCGATGGACACCTCGAAGGAGGCGTGTGGCCGCCCTGCAGGGTGAGGGGACGGGCTGGGGACGGGCGGCCGCTTCCAGCTCTCGCCTCTGCCCGCGCCGGTGGCGAGGAGGAGCTGCCGCGGGGCTGCAGGAAGGGCAGCCGCCGGCGGCTGGATTGCGGCTGGATTGCAGCCAGAAATCCCCACTGCTCCGGAGGGGACGGCGCTCCAGAGAGTGGGACGGGATCCCCCCCCGCGGCGGTGGCAGCTGTCCCCAGCTGCCGGCTGCCAGAGCCCCCGCTCCTGCCTTGCCCTTTCCGGGAAAGCAGGCGGATTCTGCAGCAAGGGGCAGCTGGGAAGGGGGGGACCCAGAGCTGCCGGCCCCGGAGGAAGCCCCGGCCGCACGCTGGCCCCAATTTGGCAGAGGAGGGGGATCCCTGAGGGCGGCAGCGCAGTTCCTCTCCTGCCGGCTGGGGAAAAGCCCTGCCCTTTTCCCAGAATAGGCGCCCTCAGGAAAAGGCACGATTGCTCCGGGTGGCTGGAATCCACAGGGTTTCGCAAGGCTGCCTGCACATCCCGGCGGCGCCGGAGCGGCTCAGCCCCCGGCTCCCGCCGAGCCCCGCGGAGCCGGCACCTCGCGTCTCCCGGGAATCGGGGCGCCGGGAGCCGGATCTGAACGACGCCCCAGGCGCCACGGCCTCGCCCGGGTGCTCGCCAGCGGGAAGCCCCTGTAGTCCCAGAGGGAAAGTCCTGCCCGTGTCCCGGTTTGGCTCGGCACGGCTTGGCACGGCTCGGGAGGGCATGGCACAGCCCAGGATGGCTCAGCACGGCCAGGGATGGCTTGGTTCGGGATGGCTCGGCACGGCAGCCCAGCAGGAGGGCGCAGAGCCCCAGGCACAGCCGGACGCCCAGAGCAACAGCCGGAGCAACACCCGGACAGTGACGCACCCCCAGTGACAGCGACGCTGTCGCAGCGACGTGCTCGAACCCAGTGACCCAGGGCCAGGGGCGCAGAACCGCAGACGCTCTCCTCTCTGGTCCCCCCACCCCGCGCACCCCGGGGCCAAGAGGGGGACCCGCGGGGGCGGGGGGGCACTGGGTGCCGCGGTCGCCTGCGCTCGCTGCCACGGCCCCCGGGTCCCCCCGCCCCGCCCCGTGTACCCTGTGTCCCACGACCCCCCGTGTCCCCCCGAATCCCCCACGTCCCCTCACCCGCAAGGGCGCACAGGGCGCACAGGACCAGCAGCAGCGCGGAGGGGCGCATGGCACCGGCACCGGCTCCACTCAAATCCGATCGGTCTGGTTCGGCTCCTCCCGGTTCGGCTCGGCCCCGCCCGGTTCGGTTCAGCCCAGCTCCGGCTCCGGTTCTGGCTCCGGCTCCGGCTCCGTTCAACTCAGCGCGGCTCCTCCCGGCTCGGAGCGACTCGGCTCAGCCTGGCCCCGCTCGGAAAGGTCCAGTTCGGTTCCGCTCGGTTCGGTCCCGCCCGGTTCAGCTTAGCTCGGCTCGGTTCAGTGCGGCTCGATTCGGTCCCGCTCGGCTCGGCTCGGCTCGGTTCGGTGCGGCGTGGTTCGATCCCACTCGGTTCGGCGCGGCGCGGCGCGGCGCGGCTCGGTCCCGTTCAGCCCCGCTCGTCCCGGCTCGCCCCGTGCGGGCGGCGGCGGCGCTTTATGAGCTCGGCGCGGCCCCGCCGCCCCCGGGGAATTCCGGCCGCGCCGCGGGGACTTCGCCGCGGCCTTCCCCAGCCCCCCCCCGCTCCGGCCCCGCTCGGCCCGGCCCCTCCGGCCCCCCTCCGCCCCCGAAGCGCAGCCCCCACACGCAGCAAGCAGCGGGCTGCCTTGGCCGGGGGGTGCCCCTGACCCGGCCGTGGGGCTGCCCCACTGGCCCCCCCAGCCGTGGGGTTGCCCCACTGCCCCCCCCACCGGCCATGGGGCTGCCCCACTGCCCCCTGGCCACTGGGCAGACCCCTGCCATCCTGCCCCACCACCCATAGGTCCCCCCTGCCCCATGGACGGGTGCAGCCCCTCTGCCCCCCCTACAACCTGCCCCACTGCCCTCCTCTGCGAGGATGAGGCAGCCCCACTGCCCACCAGCTATGGGGCAGCCCCACAGTGGGGTCTGGCCCTGATCCAGCACAGGACCCCCCTCCCCGGGAATGGGATGGCTCCTCAGCAAGGTCTGGGACCCCCCGGGGACGGGGCAGCCCCATGGTGGAGTATGGGACCCCCGGAGATAGGGCGGCCCCACGGCAGTGTCCTTCTTGGGGGCCGAGCTGGCAGCCCCCATCCCGCGGCACGTGCTCGCGGGGACGTGAGCAGCCCGAGGAATGCGGGGGCTCGTTGACTTCATCCGAAGGCGGCGCGGGAGCCAGCCACGCGCTCCGGAGTGCCGCGCTTCCTCTTTTCTACTCGCGTTTTGTGAAGTGAGGTGGTTTTTCCGGTAAATTGGATTAGCGGGGTGGGAAGCAGCCAGCGGCACCGGGAGGGCGGAGGGCCGGGCCCTGCGGTGCCCCGGTGCTGCCCGGACCTGTCGGCTCCCGGCTTTTCCTTGGCCTCAGGCGGAGCGCGGGAATGTCCCCGCGCGGGATGCCGCCCCGCGGCCGCAGCCCAAGAGAAACTTCCCGGTTGGAAGCGCCTCGTCCGAGGGATGCGGAGCCCAGACCGCAGCTCAGGGAGCCGCTCCGCCGGCCCTGGGAAGCCCTCGGTCTCCGTCGGAGCAGGGATCCGGGCTTTCCGCGTCCCCCTCGCCGTCCCCGCGGCAGGGCCGTCGTCGTCGTCGGCACCTCCTGCCCTTCCTCGCAGGCGCGCGGGCAGCTCCAGGCTTCCGGCGCAGGAAAGTCCAGCTCAGACGCTCAGGGCGGTTTCACTTCTGCATCCCGCCCGGGCCGCTGCGCTCGGCTGTTCCGCCTTCGTGGGAACGGCGCCGGGGCGCCAGGTTCCTCCCTCCCGTGCCCGGGGCCGGGGCGACACCTGCGCCGAGCTGCCCAGGGCTCAGCTCGGCTCCCCCGGCTCCGGCGCCCGCGGCGCTTCCCGGGGCCGGCCCCTCGTCCTTGCTCCCGCTGCTGCAGGAACCGCTTATCTCGCCACGCGCGCTCCTCCGTCCCCTCGGCCTTCCCGGGGCCTTGACTCCGGGCGCTCGCCAGGCTCCGGAGCCGCGGCGCCAGCCTGGGGCGTGCAAAGGCCAAGTCCTGCGGCTGCTGCCTCGTCAGCGCCGTGGAGGGGACGGGGACACAGGGGACGGGGACACAGGGGACGGGGTGTGAAGGGACAGGGAACGGCCCCGGCCCTGCTGCTTCCACTTCCCTCCTTCCGCCTCTGTGCCGCTGCGGAGCGGGGGAAATCGCCGAGGAGCTGGCGCTGAGCTGGCACCGACGGCCTCTCGCCCTGGGCAGGCGAGTCCCGGAGCGGCCCGGGAGCGAGGAGCCCGTTTGCACGGGGGAACCGGCCGCAGGGACGCTCGTCCGCAGCACCCAGGAGCGGAGCCGCACCGGTCCGCGCTCGGGGAGGATTTTGCCCTCTGCAAAGAGCTGCGGGATTCCCCCCAAACACGCTCCTGGATCGGTGCCCGGAGAGCAGCTCAGGGGGGTGGGGGGGACGGAGCAGCTTGTCGCTCCCTGCTGCGAGCGGCACCGCTGCTGGGAAACGGCGCGGCTCCCCACGCTTGTGGGGACCGCCGGGACACCCCGTCCCCGCCGGCTAGCGGAGCACCAGCTCGCTACTCCACCCCGTCTGCCGCCTTCATCGGCCCCAGGTTTCCGACTTGGGCTCAGGGTGGGGAAACTCAGGAAATTCCTGGTTGACCCTCCTCTGCCACACTTCCACCCTCTCTTGCAAGGAGCAGGAGCTGCCTCCCTCGCGCAGGCAGCACGTTCACGGGTGCAGGACACGATCTCGGAGCAGGACACATCCTGGAGCACAACACGTGCCAGAACAGGACCTGGCCTGGCCGGAGCAGACCTGGCCCCGGAGCGGGGCGCAGCCCAGCACCTCGAGGCCCGCGGGGTTGTCAGCCCCGTGCTCGCCCTGTGCAAAGGACCGGAAAAGGCAGCTGCGGCCGCGGGGACGCTGGCAGCGCCAGGCCAGCCACGTGCGGGCACTGGCCCCACTTGCCGGAAAAGCTGCCTCTGGAAAGGGGCTCTCGAGCCGCTCCCTTCCTGCTCCACTGGCCCTGGATGCACCAGGACTTGGGCTGAATCCTCCGGGCAGCAGCGGCCTCGTAATTCCCCCCCCCCCCTGCATCTCTCCTTCCTGCCGCTGGCAGCTCCTGCTGCTCAGCCACGCGATTGCCAGGAAATGGTCTGCTCTGGCCCTGCCCGGACCTGCCCCAGGGTTTCCCCCACGCGCTCGAGTTGAAGCGGTGCCCGGAGGCGGAGGGTCGGGCGGAGAGGGAGGCCAAGCCCTCGCTTCCCACGGCCGCCCCGGCGCCGCCCTTGCACGAGCGCGTGGAACGGGCACGGGGAGAAATGCAGCGGCTCCGGCACCCCCGGCCACGCGGGAACTGCCCCACGCGGAGGCCGTTAGCTGCCCCAGGGACGGTGCGTCGAGGAGCTGGGAGTCCGGACCATCCCCGAGCGAGTGGGGACGTGAGGGCAGGCAGTGCCACAGCAGGGCGAGCGGAGAAGACACGGCGAAGACACGGATTTTCTTGTAGGAGGAAATCTCTTTTCGGCTTGCGCGTACAGCCCCGAGCGCGCGGCCGGGCAGCCTCGGCGCGGGCGGCGCTAGCCCGGCCGGCCCCCGTCCTGCATCGGTCTCCATCCGTGGGTGTGGGTCAGGTACCAGATGGTGACGACGGCGACCAGCGCCACGGCCACGGCCAGCGCCACGACCACGGGCACCAGCGGGCTGCGGGGGGACCCTGCGGGGAGAGGACGGGGCTGAGCCGGGGAGCGCGGCGCGGCGCCTCGCCGCCGGCTCCCGCGGCACCTCACCTCGGAAGAGGACGTCCGCCTGGGCCGAGCCGGCTCCGTAGCTGTTGCTGGCCAGGCAGCGGTAGGTGCCGGCGTGCTGGCGCTGGGCCTCCCGCACGGCCACGGTGGCCCCGCCGTCCCGCAGCTCCAGGCTGGCGTTGGAGGGCAGCTCCCAGCGGAGCCGCGGCGGCGGGTTGCCCACGGCCCGGCACGTCACCGTGAGGTTGTCGCCGGC
The DNA here is from genome assembly GCF_028389875.1 of Rhea pennata. Classification (NCBI taxonomy): domain Eukaryota; kingdom Metazoa; phylum Chordata; class Aves; order Rheiformes; family Rheidae; genus Rhea; species Rhea pennata. The sequence goes on along the minus strand of NC_084695.1, from coordinate 345,525 downwards.
GGCGAAGGCGGCCGGGGCGGCCGAGACGTGCACGTCGTAGGGCGCAGCTGCGGGGAGCGGGCGGCAGTGGCACGGGGGTCCCGGCCGCTCCCTGTCCCTCCCCGCGCGGCGGGACCGGCGGCAAAGCCAGGAAGGCTGCAACCTCCCCCATACCCCCCCTCCCCAAGCGAAGGGGGCCCAGGTGTCCGGGTGTGCCGGTTTCCCAGCCCCGAGGACGGAGGGAGGAAGGGGAGGACCGAGGCGCCCCGGCTCACCCCAGACCTGCAGCGCGATCGTGGCGCTGGCGTTGAGCCTGCGCCGGCCCAGGCGCAGCACGGCCTCGCAGGCCACCACGTCGCCGTCCTGCTCCCGGCGCGCCGTGAAGCTGTGCACCACCGAGGTGCGGCCGTGGCTGGTGTTCAGCGGGATCCCGTGGGTGCTGAGCGCCAGCGTGAGGCCCGGCAGACCCGAGGGCGAGAGCTGGCTGGAGACGTTGCAGGCGACGTGCGCCTCTCTGCCCGCCACGATCTCATTGCTCGGGTAGATCTGCAGCAGCAAGAGCCCTGTGCGAGAGGAGGGAGGGATGGAGGTGGCCGGGAAGGGTGGGGCTCCCCGGGCTGCCGCATCCGCCGTGGGGCGGGCGATGGGGCGAGGACCCCGGCAGGCAGAGCCGGCACCCAGCCCCGCCGGCCGAGCGCGGCTCTGCCGTCCGCCGGCGCCGCCGGGGCGCAGCCCTCACTGTAGCCGTGGAGCGTGGTGGCGGTGACGTCCCGCTCCGTCCCGAAGACGCCGAAGCACTGGAGCTCCAGGTGCCAGTCGGAGACGTTGGGGATGCTGAGGGACACCCAGCCGGGGCCCTGCGTCAGCAGCTTCGGCACGGAGACCTCCCAGCTCAGCTTGCTGTAGTTGAGGCAGGAGCTGGTGCAGTTGAGGACGATGGAGCTGCCGAGCTCCACCGCCGGCTCCTCGGGGGAGATGGCCACTCTGCAGGGGCTGGGACGCCCTGGGAGCCGCGGAGAAGGCAGCGGGTTAGGGCAGGATCGAGGCTCCCCAGGGCAGAGGGCTGAGCCGCGTCCGCGAGGCGCAGAGCGGGAGCCGCCCAGGCGAGCGGCAGCCCCTCTCCCGGCAGGGCGCAGGCGGCAGGATGCCGCGTCCCCGGCAGCCAGGGCCTGCCCAGGATGTGCTGCAACGAACGGCCGCTTCCACGCGGGAGGTGAGTGCAGTCCCGCGCGGCCCCCGGCCCGGGGAGCTCAGCCCCGGCCCCGCTGCGTCCCCCAAAGCCGCCGGCACCGGCTCACCCTGGGGCTCCCCGACCCGCTGCTCCGGCTGCTTCCGGCAGCGCCACTTTCCCACGGTCTGCCGAGCCCTGCGGTTTTCCACCTGCAGCCGGGCAAGACCCCGGGGCTGGGGCCGGGCTCCGCGTCCCCCGATGCCGGCCGCAGGGACGCGGCCGCTGGTGGGAGCCTGGCTTCCGTTCCGCTCCCCAGCTTCCTCCTGGCAGCCCGGGCGCAGTGGGAAGCAGCAGGAACTGCTGGGAACTTGGGGAAAGGGAAGCCCCCAGCTCCCCTACCTGCCTGACTCACCTCCAGGCAAGAGGAGGCAGAGCAGAGACAGCGCGTGCCAGCTCTGGAGAAGGGCCATTCCCGCTGGTGCCTGAGCCGGCAGCGCCGAGGCTGTTGACAGAGCAAGTGCAGAGCTGCTGACACCCGCGAGCGGGGGCCGGGACCAGCTCTTACCACATTTCCTCTCTTTTCTCTGCAATCGCTTCCCGCGTGGTGCCCCAGAGCTCCCACCCTCCCCGTCTCCCGGGCATCTCCCGCCCGGGGGAGACACTGCCCCCTTCGCACAAAGGCCAGTAGCGAGCCGAAGGCGCCAGCCCCTTCCCCGCGCGCGCCGCTGCTCCGCTCGCTCCCGGCGGGCCGCCGCCGTTTTCAGCGCATACCCACCCTTGCACCTGCTCTCGGCGCAGTTACGAAGGAGAAGCCGCGCGTGCCCTCGGGTCCCCAGCAGACAGGAGCTCTCTGGAGCGGCGGCGATTCCGGCTCAGGCACAAGCCCGGCCCCCGTGGAGCCGGCAGGGCCGTAAGCTGCGCGGTGCCCACGCTGCGCAGACCGTCCCAGCCCCTGGAAGGCAGCAGAGCTCTGCCCACCCCCTGCAACGAAGTGCTTGGACTCCGCTGATTGTTCTGCGGCAGGATGTGCATCGTGTTTATCATCCCTTTCCTCATCAAGGCAGTGAGGACTTCCAGGGCCGAGCCATGACCAGAAAATGTGGTTCTTTTCCTGGCCTGACTCTCTGCCAAGGCCCTTTTGAAATCGCCGCGCGCCAGAATGAGAGGGCCAGAGGTGCCCGGTGCTTCGGCGGGGGGCAGCAGCTCTCCCGCTTGCAGCAGGGAAGAGGCAGGGCTGCCTGGCTCCGTCCTTCCCAGGGGAGCCGCGGACCCCTCTGCCACAGCCGCTCTTCTCGGAGCGCAGCGGCCTGCGCCCGTCTCCCGGCCCCGGCGGCTGCATGGAGCTCGGGAGGAAGCAGGCGCCGCGAGAGCAAGTGCCGCACAGTAAGAGCCGACAGCCCGGAGACACCTCGCTTTAATGGCCCGGACGGCACGTCGCGCCCCGAGAGACCCCCAGGCGCTGCGGGGCTCGGCCCGACCCGCTCCGAACGGTCCCACGGGTGCCGAGTGAGGGGCCGCGGCCGCCCGCCGGTGCTACGGGAAGTCACTGTAGGGCATGGAGAAGGGGTAGAGCGGCGAGTAGCGAGTGTCGTGCCACAGCAGCTTCTTCTCCAGGAAGGCCACGGTGTCCAGCGTCAGCACCAGCGTGTGGTGCTTCAGCATGCTGTGCACGTTGAGACCTGCGGGGACGCGGAGCAGGTCGGGGCGGCTGCCGCCCGTCCCTCCCTCGGAGCGGCCCCGCAGGCGGCGGCATCTCCGCGCCAGGGCGGGGAACCCGGAGGGGAAGCGGCGAGTTGAGGAGAGCCGAGAGGGGAACAGCCCCGTCCGCTGTGGAGCTCTCACCTAGCGCGGGAATCAGGGTGATGGTTTTCAGGCTGGCTGCAGCGTTTTCGATGTTCTCGGGCATCTCGTTGCTGGATGAGAGGTGAAGGAGGTAAATGACGAGCTGGGAAACTCTCAGAAGCGAGCAGGGTGGAGGGAAGGGAGGTGCCACCCTTCCCCAGGGCTTCCCTCGCTGACGGGGAGCCGCTGCCGCTGCTCTCCCGGGCGGCACCACGCTGCGGGCCGGACCCCGTCCCCCCGCTTCACACTCACACGTCAACGATGAGCACGGACTGGCCCCAGTGCCGGTACCGGGCGAGCTCCACCAGGTACTGGGGGTCCGCAGTTGGCATCTCCAGGCAGTCGACGATGTGCAGGTTGTCCTGGAAGCAGGAACGCCTTGGAAGCAAAATGCCCCTGCCTGCCCCAGAGCCTCCCAGTTCCCCTTTCCATTTCGAGGGGGGTTCTCGTGTCTCCAGCTCCACAAACGAGCCACAGGCAGGGCCAAAGGCACCACGGGGGTCTCGCCCTGGGGCAGGGGATCGGGCTGGACGGTGCCGGCCGCTAAACCCAACCCGGGCGGCGGAGACAAGGGAGAAGAGGACGCGCGGCGCCGCCGCGTACCTGCATCAGCTTGACTGTCAGCGCCACCTTGAGCCCCATCGCTCGCACCTTCATGGGCAGCATGTAGAAATAGCTGGTGGGGCCCCGCGGGCCGTGGGCGATGCCCCCTGCGAGGGATCGCAGCGTGGGTCAGCGTGACCCACGGACTGCGCGCGCAGAGGGGAAACCCGCCGCAGGCACGCCTGGGTACAGGCGGCAGCGGCACGTCCACGGCAGGCCCAGCCCGGCCCGGCCCGGCCCGGCCCGGCCCGGCGGCCACTCACCGCCGCGCCACAGCGGCGAGCGGATGCTGCCCTGCCGCGACCGCCCGGAGCCCTTCTGCCGCCACGGCTTGCGGCCGCCGCCTCGCACTTCCGCCCGCGTCTTCACCTTGGCGTAGCTCTGGAAGGGGACGGAGCGCGCTCAGCTCGCGCGCCCGAACCCTCTCAGCGCCGCGAGGAGCCCCGCGCTCCCCACCCCGGCGGCGGCCGGTGGGCCCAGGAGCGCGAGCGCCGGCCTCTGCCGTTGCAGCAGGGCTTTTGTCGCCCCCCCGGCCGCCTTCTCCCCGCGCTCACGATCCGCTTGAAGTTCTTCTGCCACATGGCGACCGTGTGCAGGATGTCGAGCCTGCGGGGAAGGGGAGCGCGTCAGCGAGCAGCCCCAGTCCTGCACCCCGGAGCCGAGGACACGAGACGGCCCCTCCGCCTCGCCCCGGGCAGCTCCCCCACAGCACGCCTCCACGGGCAGCCCGGCAGCTGCGGCTGCACGACGGCTTCCTCCCGCTCCCTCGTCCCGAGGGCCCGCCGGCCCCGCCGCCGGGCGCTACCTGGGGTTCACGGCGAAGACGTCGGGGTGCAGGTCGGCCAGGCCCAGGTGCGTGTCGTCGGGGTGCCGCAGCGACTCCACCCAGGCCTGCGCGGGGCTGCGGTGCGAGGGCACGGCGGCGGCGCAGGCCCGCAGCACGGGCGGCCGCGGCCTCTCCAGGAACAGCTTCTCTGCGGGGCACGCAGCGGCTGGGAAACGCATTTGCAGCCCCCGCCGCGCTCATCCCTGTGCTCCAAGGGCGCGACGGATCCTGCTGCCCCCTCCCCAGGGACACCCCGGTCCCCTTCGCGTCATCCCCGTGTCCCAGGGAGCCCTGGATCCTGCTGCCCTGGGGACACCCCCAGATCCTGCTGCACCTGCCTGGGCAGGGGGATCAGGCCCCAGGGACGCTCTGGATCCCGTTGCACTTGTCCCCGTGTCCCAGGACTCCTGCCCCCCCCAGTTCCTGGGGACACCCCGGACCCTGCTGCATTATCCACCTGCCTCAGGGACACTCCGGATCCTGCTACCCCCACCCTGGGGAGGGGGGTCAGTTCCTGGGGACACCTGGGATGCTGCTGCACTCGTCCCTGTGCCGCAGGATGCCCCAGGCCCCACTGCACCGTCCCCAGGCTCAAGGACGCCCCAGGTGCCACTGCACCGTCCCCGGGCCCCACTGCACCGTCCCCGGGCCCCGCATCCTCGGGACGACCCCAGCGCCACTGCGTTGCCCCCACCCCGTGGCGGCCCTGACTCACTGCTCTGCGGTGCAGCGGCGGCGGCGGCAGCAGCGGTGGCGGCCGGACTCTCCGGGGGCCCCGTGGGGACGGACAGAGCCTGCAGGGCAGAGCGGGGTTGTGACCGCAGGCACGGGCCAGCCCCTCACCTCTGACCTTTGCCCTCTGACCCCCGGCCTCTCGCTACAGCCCTGCCAGGGGGCTGCCCTCACCTTTGACCCCACGTAGCATCTTGACCTTTAACCCCTGGCCCTGATCCTCGACCTTCGACCCCTCACCCCCAGCCCTTTGGCTTGATGCCGCCCCACCTTTAACCCCTGGTGATGCTCTGACCTCTGACCCTGCCCCTAAACGTCATCTTGATCTTTGGCCCCTGACCCCCAGCCTCCTGGCTTGATACTGTTCTCACCTTTAACCCCTGACCCCCGGCGATGCGCTGACCCTAAACATCACCTCGACCTTTGACCTCTGACCCCCAGCTCCCCCCCCCCGTCCCGGTCCCACTCTCACGCGAGAGGCGGCGGCGACAGCGGCCTTGGCCCAGGCCGCGGCCCGAGGCCTCGCCAGCATCATGGCGGCCCGGTCCGGTCCGGTCCGGTCCTGTCCGGGTCGGGACGGGTCGGGAGCGGCGGGACCGCGCGGCCGCGGCGGCGCGCGGCGATGACGCCCGCAAGGCGCGCGCGTCCTCCGGAGCGCCACTTCCGGCGGCGGAGCGGAAGCGGAAGTGTGTGGGCGGGAGGGGGCGAGGAGGGAGCGGGAAGAAGAGGCGGAGGCGGGAGCGAGAGGGGCAGGAGGGAGCGAGGGGGGAGGAGAGGAGAGGAGAGGAGAGGAGGGAGGGAGGAGAGAAGAAGAGGGGCAGGGCAGGGCAGGGGAGAGCGAGGAGGGAGGAGAGGAGGGGCAGAGGCAGGGGGAGAGAGAACGAGGGGGCCGGGGGGAACGAGAGGGGCAGGGGAGCGAGGAGGCGCAGGGGGGAGGGAGAGGGGCAGGAGGAGCGAGGAGGTGAAGGAGGGAGCGAGGAGGGGCAGGAGGGAGGAGAGGCAGGAGGAGAGCAGGGGCGGGGGCAGCAAGGAGGGGCAGGAGGGAGGGAGAGGGGCAGGAGGGAGGAGGAGAGGAGGGGCGGGGGTAGGGAGGAGGTGAAGGGGGGAGCGAGGAGGGGCAGGGGGAGCGAGAGGGGCAGGAGGGAGGAAAGGAAGGAGGAGAGGGGGCAGGGGGAGCGAGAAGGGGCGGAGGGAGCGAGGAGGGGCAGGGGGGAGCGAGGAGGCGAAGGAGGAATCGAGGAGGCGAAGGAGGGTGCGAGGAGGGGCAGGGGGGAGCGAGGAGGCCCTTGGCGGCGCTGGGGCGGTGCCGGCAGGCCGAGGCTCCCGGCGCAGCCCCGCGTCCCTCCGGGTGCCCGAATCCCTTCTCCGGCTGGCGCCGGTCGCCCCCTGCTCTCGCTCCCGCCGAGCCCCAGGAAGGGTCTCGGGAGCCGGGCCGGGAGCGGCCCGCGGAGGAGCGGGGAGGCGGTTTCAGCCCGCTCGCTCCGGGGAGCGTCACCGGGCCCGGCACGGGCTGAGGGCCCCCCGGGGCAGCCGCCGCGGCCCCTGCCGTCCCCTGGGCCGGCTCCGAGCCGGCTGCCCGGGAAAGGGGGTGCTGGAGCGGGGAAGGGCCGGGGGGTCCGGCCGGCTCTCCTCTCCCCAGGGCTCCTTCCTGGGATGCGGGGGCGAAGGCCGGTCCTGCCGCAGCCCCGGGCTGAGGGCAATGTTTATCCCGGCTGGATCCAGCGGCCGCCGCTGTTGTGGAGTCTGGCGCAGCCCGGCCGTGGATAAACATCTGTGAACTCGGCACCGAGCCCGGGGCGCCGGGCCCTCGCGTCCGGCCGTGCTGGCGGGGGGAGCGGGGATGGAGCCGGGGCGGGAACAGGCTCCGCCAACAGCTGGAGATGCTTCGTCGCTGGCTCTGCCGACACGGCAAGCCGGAGAAGCCTCCCCAGCGCGGCTGTTTCCAATTAACTCTGCTCCCAGCCAGGGCTGGAGAAACCTGAGCTCGGCTCCCGCCCCGCGGGGACGCGGGGGCCGCGGCGAAGGGGAGGGGGGGACCTGGCCCCCCTCCGGCGCGGGACGATGAGCTGGGGGCCGCCACGTGCCCTGGGGAAGCGGCCAGGCCGGAGCCCCGCCAAGGCGCCCGGGTTCGGGTCCCGAGTGGCTCGGGAAGGCGGGAGCGGCGTTTCCCCGGGGACGGGGCCTCCGGCCGCGTGCCCGGGTCGCGGGGGCAGTCGTCGGCCTCGGGCTCCTTCCGGCCGAGCCAGCGGCGCCGCTCCCAGCTTCGGGGCGGGCGGGCGGGCGGCGGGGGGCAGCGCCCGGCCGCAGACCCTTCCCCCCGGCGCTGCCGTCTCCGCTGGCCGGCGGCCCGGCCCTTGGCAAACGCCTGGACGGTCCTGGACGGGTTTCCAGGCGCGAAGAGCCCCCTGGTTTCCATCCTCCGTCCTCCCGCCTCAGCAGAGCCGTTCCCCCTTCCCGGGCCCGACGCGGAGCGGCGTCCTCGCTGCCGCAGCTGCAGGAGACGGCACAGGCCGTCTCGCGCCCGGGCAGCCACGCGGCGCTTTCGATTCTCGCTGGCGGCGCAGGAAACCGCGCGACGCGTCGACGCCGCCGGCCTCCGTCCCGTCGGGGAAGCCTCCGGGGCTGCCCGGGGCCCCCGGAGACACCCAGCACCTGGGCTGCCGAGCCCGTTCCTGGCACCGCTGCCGCGCTCGCCCTGCTTCCCCTCGGTGCCCGGCCCTGCGCAGAGGGGTGCGAGCAGGGACCGAGCCCCGCGCAGCATCCAGGAGCCCCTGGTGCCCCAGATCCCTCCTCCCCGGGGGACCCAGGTGTCTGGGAGCCCCAATTCCCCCTCCCCAGGGGGACCGAGGAGCCCCCAGCACCCCCAGCCCCTCTTCCCCGGGGGGATCCAGGCATCCAGGAGCCCCTGGTGCCCCGGATCCCTCCTCCCCCGGGGGACTCAGGCATCTGGGTGTCCCCGGTGCCCCCAACTCCTCCTCCCCGCGGGTACCCAGTGGTCCGACAGCCCCCGGCGCCCCCAGCTCCACCTCCCCGGGGGACCCGGGCGTGCGGGAGGCCTCTGCCCCGGCCGCCCCCGCCCCCTCCTCCGCCGGGGGCCCAGGCGTCCGGGGGGCCTGGCCTCGCCCGGCGCGGGGCGGGGATGGCCCGGGGCCGCCCCGCCCGCCCGCCCCCGCCGCACATGTTGCAACCGGCCGCCGGGGCGCGGGGCCGGCGGGCAAGAGCGCCGCCGCCGCCGGTGGGACGCCGGTAGGACGCCGGTAAGAGGACGACCCCCCTCCCGCCCCCCGCGCGGGCCGCGCTGCCGGGGACCGCGCCGGGGACGGTGCCGGGGACGGTGCCGGGGACGGCGCTTCCTCGGCCCGCGCCGCCCCCAGCCCCGGCGGACCCAGGCGTCCGAGCCGCCGGGGGCTCCGGGACCCGCCGCTGCGCCGCGGCCGGGGGAGAGGTGGGGGCGGCGGGGCCGGGGGGCGCCGGGGCCGGGGGGGCTCGCGGCTCCCGGCGGAGCTCGACGGCGCCGCGGGCGCTCGGGGCGGCTCCCGTCCCCGGGGCCGGCGCCGCGGAGCGAGCGGCAGCGCGGCCGCCCCGGCCCGGCCCCCGCGGGCCTCGCCCCGGCGTCCCCGCCGAGGGCGGCCGGGCCGGAGCCCCCGGGCCCCGCGGCAGCCGCGACCCCCAGCGCGGCCGGCGCCGAGGGCAGTTCCGCGCCGGGAGCGGACGGGACGGGGGCTCCCGAATCCAGAGCCGCCCCCGAGCTTCTGCCCCGCGAGCGTCTGCCCCCACGAGCGTCTGCCCCACGGGCCCCGCGAGCGTCTGCCCCCACGAGCGTCTGCCCCACGGGCCCCGTGAGCTTCTGCCCCCACGAGCATCTGCCCCACAGGCCCCGTGAGCTTCTGCCCCCGCGAGCATCTGCCCCACTGCCCCCACGAGCGTCTGCCCCATGGGCCCCGCGAGCTTCTGCCCCCACGAGCATCTGCCCCACGGGCCCTGCAAGCTTCTGCCCCCACAAGCATCTGCCCCACTGCCCCCACGAGCATCTGTCCCACAGGCCCCGTGAGCTTCTGCGCCCACGAGCTTCTGCCCCACGGGCCCTGCGAGCTTCTGTCCCCATGAGCTTCTGCCCCACTGCCCCCATGAGCATCTGCCTCACTGCCCCCATGAGTATCTGCCCCCATGAGCATCTACCCCACAGCCCCTGCGAGCACCTGCCCCTACAAGCATCTGCCCCATGGCCCTGGTGAGCTTCTGCCCCCATGAGCATCTGCCCAATGGCCCCTGCGAGCATCTGCTCCAGCGAGCTTCTGCCCCGCAAGCATCTGCCCCACCAGCCCCACAAGCATCTACCCCATGGCCCTGGTGAGCATCTGCCCTGCAAGCATCTGCCCTGGCACCCCTGCAAGATTTTGCTCTGCGAGCTTCTGCCCTGCAGCCGCCGTGAGCTTCTGCCCCCACGAGCATCTGCTCCCACGAGCTTCTGCCCCATGGCACCCGTGAGCATCAGCCCCCGCGAGCTTCTGCCCTGTGAGCTTCTGCCCCACCGCCCCCACGAGCTTCTGCCCCCGTGAGCATCTATCCCACGAGCATCTGCCCCCATGAGCTTCTGCCCCACAAGCATCTGCCCTGCAAGTGCCCACGAGTGTCTGCCCCACGGGAGGGAGCGCGGCGGCCGTGCTGGCCCGGCCGTGCCCGCGCACCGGCTGTTGGCGCCCGGCCGCGCTGCCGGCCCCGCGCGCGGTGCAGGGTTGTGCAAGCGCCTAACGGCCGACCGGGGCTGAGGCCTTCGCCCGACTTCTCTGCGCGGCGCGGCCCCAGGTGCGGCACGCGCGTGCCCTCGCCCGCGCACCACGGTGCCGGCACGCACGTGTGCCTTTGCACGAGCCTGCGTGTGCACACGCGTGTGCCTTTGCACGAGCCCCTGAGCACCCTCAGCGCGTGCGCCCGGGCACCGACATGTGTGTGTGTGCCCTTTCTTGCACGAGCCTGTGCATGGCCTCGTGCACGTGCCAGGGAGCAGGCGTGCGCGTGCCCTCGTGTGCACAGGCCTGCATGTGCCTGCGCACGTGTGCCCGGCACGGGGAGCCGGCGCTGGGCTCTGCCCCCTCCCTCCCCAGCCTGGGGCCACATCCTGCCCCGGGGCCATCTGGCCGCCGCCTCCGCCGGCTATTTAAACCCCGGCTAAGTCGGCGCGGGCACCGGCCGCCTGGGGCTGATCCAATTTGCTCCGCGGTGCCCAGGCGGCCCCGGGGCCGGCGCCGTCTGCCCGGGCAGACGCCGCGGATATTTCGGGAACAAGCGGCCCTGTGTGCTGGCTGCAGCCGCCGGCGGCACCGGACAGACCCCGCTCTGTGCGCTGCGGACGCCGGCCGGGGGGGCCGGGGCTGACGGGGGTTCCCGGGTCCCCCCGCGTCCGGCCCCGGCTGCGGATGCTCCCACCTGCTCCGGGGAGCGCGGCGGGTGGGATGCCCGGGAACACCCGGATTCTGCTCCTGCCCAGGATCGCCCTGGTCCTTCCCAGGACCCCCCCCCCCGTGCTTGGGACCCCCCAGGCTCCCCATGCCCAGGGTATCCCCTGAGCTGAGTCCTGTCTGGGACCCCCCGGCCCCCGTGCCCGGTCCTGGGGTGCTCCCAGGCCACTCCAGGGTGGCAGTGTGCACCGGGCTTTGGGGGGGGGGGCCGGTGCTGGGAGGATCCCAGTGCTGATGGGGTCCTGGGATCAGTGGCCCCAGTGCTGAGGGGGCGTCTCAGTGCTGGGGTATCCTGGTGCCGGTGGTCCTGGTTCCAGGGGGGTGTCCCGGTTCCGGGGGGGGGTCCCGGTGCTGACAGTCCCGTGCTGGCAGGGTCCCAGTTCCAGGGGGGGCAGTACCGGTGCCGGGGGTCCCATGCCGGGGGGAGTCCCGTGCCGGCGGGGTCTTGGTTCCGGGGTGGGGTCCCGGTACCGGGGGGCCCAGCCCGGCTCAGCACGGCGCTGCCCCCCGCCCTGGCTCCGCCCGGTGCCCGGGGGGGGGGCGGGCGCTGTGCGGCCCCTCCCGCCCCGCGGGGCGCCGCGGCCGCCGGTCCCGGGCGGGTCGGGTCGGGCCGGGCCGGGCCGGTACCGGCACCGGGAGCGGGGCGGCGGTGGCCAGAGGTGCGTGCGCCCTTCCTCCCCGCCTCCTCCCCCTCCTCCTCCGCCTCCTCCTTCTCCTTTTCTCTCTCGCTCCTTCCCCCTTCCCGGCCCCGGCCGCTCCCGTCGGGGATCCCAAACCTCAGAGGGTCCCATCCCCGTGGAAGGTCCCCGTCCCCACGGAGGGTCCTCGTCCCCATGGAGGGTTCCCGTCCCCACAGAGGGCCCCATCCCCACGGAGGGCCCCATCCCCGTGGAGGGCCCCATCCCCGTGGAAGGTCCCAGATCCCGTGGAGGGTCCCCGTCCCGTGGAGGGTTCCCGTCCCCACGGAGGGCCCCGTCCCCATGGAGGGTCCCATCCCCGTGGAAGGTCCCAAATCCCACGGAGGGCCCCGTCCCCAGGGAAGGTCCCATCCCCGTGGAGGGTCCCATCCCCATGGAAGGTCCCAGTTCCCATGGAGGGTCCCCGTCCCCACGGAGGTCCTCATCCCCAGGGAGGGTCCCACCCCCGTGGAAGGTCCCCATCCCCACGGAGGGCCCCATCCCCACGGAGGGTTCCATCGCCGTGGAAGGTCCCAATTCCCACAGAGGGTCCCCATCCCCATGGAGGTCCCCATCCCCAAAGAGGGTCCCATCACCACAGAGGGTCTCCGTTGCCCTGCTGGGCTCGTCCCCCTGGCGTCCCTGTGCCCATCCCCACAGCATCGGGGCTCTTCCAGCATGGCTGCCCCGTGCCAGCCTGGCAGCCAAGGTGCCTCTCTCATCTCCTGCCGTCAGGGTCTCCCTCTCAAGTCGCCTCCACCGCGCGCCCCACCGCCCACCCGTGCCCACCACGGCCCTTTGCCCCGCAGGTCTCCGCGGCCCGGCCATGTCCCCGCGGCACTGAGCTCCCCGGGGCGGGCGGCGAGCTGGGCCGCCCCCGGCCGGTGGCCATGGGGAGCATCTACAAGGAGTACTTCAACACGGAGAAGATCCGGGAGCATTACAACTACACCAAGGAGGGCTCGGAGAGCGGCCCCAGCACGTCCCGCTGGGCCATCTCCATCCTCATCGTGATACTCTGCAGCATCATCGTGCTGGAGAACCTGCTGGTGCTCGTCTCCGTGGGCCGCAACAAGAAGTTCCACTCGGCCATGTACATCTTCATCGGCAACCTGGCCGCCTCCGACCTGCTGGCCGGGCTGGCCTTCATGGCCAACACCCTGCTCTCCGGGGCCACCACCTTCAACCTGACGCCGGTGCAGTGGTTCGTGCGGGAGGGCACAGCCTTCGCCACGCTGGCGGCCTCCGTCTTCAGCCTGCTGGCCATCGCCATCGAGCGGCACGTGGCCATCACCAAGGTGAAGGTCTACAGCAGCGACAAGAGCTGCCGCATGGTGCTGCTCATCGGCGCCTGCTGGGTCATCGCCGCCGCCATCGGCAGCCTGCCCATCATGGGCTGGAACTGCATGAGCGACCTGCGCGACTGCTCCACCGTCCTCCCCCTCTACTCCAAGCGCTACGTGCTCTTCGTCATCACCATCTTCACCCTCATCCTCCTTGCCATCGTGGGACTCTACAGCCGCATCTACTGCATCGTCCGCTCCAGCCACGCCGAGATCGCCAGCGCCCAGACCCTGGCGCTGCTCAAGACGGTCACCATCGTCCTGGGGGCCTTCATCGTCTGCTGGCTGCCGGCCTTCATCATCCTCCTCATGGACGCCTCCTGCCCCGTCCGGGCCTGCCGCATCCTCTACAAGGCGAACTACTTCTTCGCCTTCGCCACGCTCAACTCGGCCGCCAACCCCATCATCTACACGCTGCGCAGCAAGGACATGCGGCGGGAGTTCGTGCGGGTGCTGTGCTGCGGCAGGGCCAGGCGCGGCGGCCGGGCGGCCGGGCGGCACCCGCGCTCCTCCAGCTCCCCGGAGCGCTGTGTGCCGCAGCAGGGGCCGCCCACCTGGCCCCTCACGCGCGAGTGCACCACGTCGGTGTGAGCCCGGCGGGTGGGCGGCGAGCGGGGGGCCGCAGCGCTTCTCCCTTTCCAGGTACTGACTCCGGTTTGTGCAATTTGCGCCCTCCCACCGGGACCCGCCGCCGGCCGGAGCGGGCGGCCCCGGTGCGGAGGGCTGCAGGGCTGTGACAGCCCGTGGGTGCATGCACGCGTGTGCACCTGCACGTGTGTGCATGCACGCGCAGGCATGTGCATATGCACCTGTGCATATGCCTGCACATGCATGCACGTGTGTGCACACAGAATCGCAGAACGGGGGAGGTGTGCGCATGCATGCGTGTGCATACGCACACGTCCATGCATGTGCACATGCCCGAGTGTGCATCATCTGTGTGCACGAGTGTGTGCCTGCATGCATTTGCATACCTGTGCATATACCTATATGTGCACATCATTGCGTGTGCCTGCATACATGCAAGCACACACAGAAATGTGCACGTGTGCCTACTCGTGCATGCACACACGTGCACATGCCTGTGTGTGCCTGCCTGCATGTGCACACATGTGCACGTACCTGTGTGTGCCTGCACAGCTGTGCACATTTTTGCAAATGCCTGCGTCTGCCTGCACATGCGTGCACATGTGCACGTGACTGTTCCTGCATGCATGTGCACACACGTGCACATGCCTATGTGTGCCTGCACGTGCGTGTACAAATGTGCACATGCCTTTGTGGGCCTGCACATGTGTGCACACACCTGCGTGTGCCCGCCCGCATGTGCATGCCTGTGCCCCCACCCGGCGGGACCTGTAGGCCGGGCCGGGGGGCGGCAGCGGCTGGGAGCCCCTCGGCCCCGCGTGCCGGCACGCGGGGGGACGAGACGGGACGGGACGGGGACGGGGATGGGGACGGCCGCGGCTGGGTCCGCGCGCGCTCCGGCCCCAGGGGAGGCACAGCCCCCCACCCCCGGCGAGGCCCCTCCGCGGGCGCATTAAAACGTCGCTTCTGGCCCTGCCTCCGTGTTCTTCGTGGTGCTCCGGTGACACCGGCGCCTAGCCCGCTCCAGGGGCACCCAGGGGCTCCGAGCACCCTGGCGCCGGGAATTCCCACAGCCCGTCCCGGTGGGCTCCCCCCGGCGCGGAGCCGGCGCCGGGGCCCCGGGAAACCTGCGCTTCGGGGTTTGGGTTTCTGCGGCTCTCGGGGCCGGCGCAGCCCGCGGGCCTGGGGACGCGTGTCCCGGGCGGTGTGCCCCGTGCCGATGGCTGCGTGCTGCCTGCCGCGTGCCACGGGTTGCACAGTGCAGTACGTGCCTCGCTGCACGGTCCGTGGGGCACGCTGCACGGTCCACGGGGCACAGCGCATGGTGCACGGTGCATGGTCCACGGTGCAGGGTGCACGCTGCGCTGCGCGCTGTCTGTGGCACACCACATATCCTGTGTGGCTGCCGCGCATTGCACGCCGCATCCGTGCGGAGCTGGCGCAGTCCCTTCCTGCGGCGCAGCTTGGACTCTGCCCCCAGCCCCCAACCTGGCTGTGGGGCTCGGCGCAGCGATTCGGTCCCCCCCCACCCGTTGCATCCCAGCGCTGCCGGTGCGCTGCCGCTGCGTGCCCCACACCGTCCCGCCGGAGCAGATGCACCGTCCTGCAGCCGTGTGCCAGCACCCCTCTGCCAGGGCCCGGTGCCGAGGGAAACTCCGACTTCCCTCCTTCGCTTCCCGCTCGCCGGCGGCGCTGCGTCGTCCTGCCACCGCATCCGCTGAGTCAGGGAGGCGCGGGGGTGGGCACCTGGCGCGGGGCTTTCCCGTGGGGCTCCCCACGGCCCTGGCGCTGCCCACCGGCCCCAGGTGCTGTGCGGGGCCCGATGCCTCTCGCCCCGGCCGGTGCGCGGGGCGGCCGCGGCACCCGGAGCCTCCGGCCGGGGCACAGCCCACGGCACGGCAAGGTGCGGGTGCACGCGTGCACCTCCGTGTGCGTGCACACGTTTGTGTCCATGCGTGTGCATGCACTTGTATGTGTGCCCATGCATGTATTTGTGTGTGCATGCACGTGTGCCCTTGCCTGTTTGTGCGTGCACGCGTGTGCGCGCACATGTGCGAGTGCACACACGTCTGCGTGCATGCGTGCTTCTGCCCGTGTGCGTGTTTGTGCGTGCCCGCGTGCGTACGTGTGCGTGCACCGCTGTGTGCGTGTGTGCTGCCGCCCGTGGGCACGCTCGTGCGCGTGCTGCCGGGCCCCTCAGCACATGCTCCAGCCCCTGGGGGGCTCCGGCACCCCACGGCGGCCCCACCCCGGGGGGCTGGTGTAGAGTAGCCCCCCCCCAGGATGGTAAGTCCCACCCCCCACCCGAAATGGAATTGCCCTCTGACCCCTGACCCCTCCAGGCTTCCCTGCCCCCAGCGCACCCACGGACACCCCCACCGTGGTCCAACCCAGCGCCCCCCTGCCCGAGAATAGGTGGTATCACCCGCGGCCCCCGTGGGAGCGGGGTAATGGTCCCGCCCGCCGAGCGGTCCCGGCCCCGCGCCCGCGCGGTGGTTCCGCCCAGCGGGGGATGGCCCCGCCCCCGCGCGGTGGTAGCGCCCGGCCCCCCCCGCCCGCGCGCGCAGTGGCACCGCCCGCCCGCCCCCCCCACCCCGAGGCGGCCCCGTCGCCCGCCGGGCCCGGCCCTCCCGGGACGCGTCTCCCCGCGCCGCCCCGCACCGGCTGTCCCGCCGCAAAGGTACCGCCCCGCCCGGCCGTGGGCCGCCCGCCCCCGCCGCCATGGGCCCGGCCCCCCCGCCCCGCCAAGGCCCGGCCCGGCCCCCCGCGTTTGGGCCCGGCCCCCCCCCAGCATCCCGGCCGTTTCCCCGGGAGTGGTCTCGCCCATGCTCCCCCCCCCCAGGAATGGTCTTTCCCCCCCGTGAGTGGCTTCGCCCAACCTGAATGGTTCCGCCCACCCTCCCTTCCCCTCCCGTGAATGGTCTCGCCCGCCGCCGTTGTTCCCCCCCCGAATGGTCTCGCCTGCACCAGTGGCACCCCCGCTCATTCCCCCAAATGGTCTCGCCCGACCCCCGCTCCCGCCGTGAATGGTCCCGCCCGGGCCGGTGCCCCCCCACCGCACCCCCCGCCCGCGATGGTCTCGCCCGCCGCCGCCCCGCCCCCGGCGCTGGTTTCCGCGCGAAATCGCCTCCCGGCGCCGCCGCTCCCGCCGCCGTCCCCGATGCCGGCCCGGGCCGCCCCGCTGCCGCCCGCCCCGCTGCCCGCCGAGCTGCGCCGTCGGTGAGTGCCCGCCGCGGCCCGGCCCGGCCCGGCGCGCCGCGCCGCGGGCCCCGGCTGCGCCGCGCGGCCCCCCGCGCCCGGCTCCGAGCCCGGCGCCGCGCTGACAACCCCCGCGCAGCGCCCTGCTGCGCTGACACCCCCGCGCCGTGCACCGCGCCCGGGCGCCGCGCTGACACCCCGTGCAGTGCACTGCACCCCTGTGCACCGCGCTGACACCCCCGCGCCGTGCACCGCGCCCGGGCGCCGCGCTGACACCCCGTGCAGTGCACTGCACCCCTGTGCACCGCGCTGACACCCCCGCGCCGTGCACCGCGCCCGGGCGCCGCGCTGACACCCCGTGCAGTGCACTGCACCCCTGTGCACCGCGCTGACACCCCCGCGCCGTGCACCGCGCCCGGGCGCCGCGCTGACACCCCGTGCAGTGCACTGCACCCCTGTGCACCGCGCTGACACCCCCCCGCCGTGCACCGCGCCCGGGCGCCGCGCTGACACTCCGTGCAGTGCACTGCAGCCCTGTGCACCACACTGACACTCCGTGCAGTGCATCGAGCCCGGGTGCTGCGCTGACACCCCGTGCAGTGCACTGCACCCCTGTGCACCGCGCTGACACTCCGTGCAGTGCATCGAGCCCGGGTGCTGCGCTGACACCCCGTGCAGTGCACTGCACCCCTGTGCACCGCGCTGACACTCCGTGCAGTGCACCGAGCCCGGGCGCTGCGCTGACACCCCATGCAAGACACTGCAGCCCTGTGCACCACACTGACACCCCACGCAGTGCACCGAGCCTGGGCGCTGCGCTGACACCCCATGCAAGACACTGCAGCCCTGTGCACCACACTGACACCCCACGCAGTGCACTGAGCCCTGACACTGGGCTGACACCCCATGCAAGACACTGCAGCCCTGTGCACCACACTGACACCCCGCACAGTGTACTGAGCCCTGACACTGCACTGATGCCCCATGCAGTGCACTGCACCCCTGTGCACTGCGCTGACACCCTATTTAGTGCACAGAGCCCTGACACCGCACTGACGCCCCCATGCAGTGCACCAGCCCCCTGCATTGCACTGACACCCCTGTGCAGTGCACTGTACTCTTCCACACCACGCTGATGCCCCTTGCAGTGCACTGAGCCTTGGCGCTGCACTGACATCCTGTGCAGTGCACGGCACCCCTGTGCACTGAGCCCCTAGGGCTGCACTGACACCTCCATGGAGTGTCAGTCCCTAGTGCTGCACTGACAGCCCCATGCAGTGCACTGACCCCTGTGCAGCACACTGACACCCCATGCCATATATGACCTCTGACACTGTAGTGCTGCCCCACGTGCAGCATACTGCACTGACCCCCATAAACTGTATCACACTGCTGTACACTGCAATGGTGCTCAGCAGTGCACAGCGCTGCACTAACACCCCCATGTAGTACACTACACCCCAGCACTGCACTGACGTCCCTCATGCATTGCACTGCCCCCCAGCACTGCACTGAGACCCGCTGTACATTGCACTGCCACCCCCCATGCATTGCGCTGCCCCCCGCACTGCCCTGCACCCCCAGGGTACGGAGCCCCGCCAGCACGCTGCCCCGCGGGGTCCCGTCCTGTCCCCGCACGATGGCAGGCGGCTCGGTCCCCGTCCCCGTCGTGGCAGGGCCTGGCGGGGCCGGGCGCCCGGGCCGCACGTGGCCCTGGGGACGCCCCGGCTCGCCCCGGCGGCTTTGTCTCGGCGCCGCGGTTCGGGGCAGGAAGCGAAGGTGCGCCCGGCCGGGGGCACCCGGTCCCTTTCCGGCCGGGAGAACCCCGGGCTGCCCTGGCCCTCGCCTTTGTCTGGGCAGCAGAGACGGGCACGGAAATTCCTGTCGTTACTTCTCCCAGGGGGTTGGGAGAGCAGAGGGGCTGGAGGCGGAAACGGGGCGCTCCGGGAAACTTTCCTTCCCCCAGGACAGGGCCAGGGGAACGTGCCCCCCGGCGGGATTTTGTGCGGGAAAACCGCGCCTGCGCGCCCCGTTACGCTCCGGAAAGAGCCGGCACGAGCAGAGCGCCGGTGCCGGCGTGCCGGGGGCCTGGCCTGGGGCCCCCGGGCGCCGCGGGGAGCGTTGGCGGGCGCATGGAGGGGCTGGCGCTTCCTGCACGGCTGCGGCCGCGCTCCCCGGCGGCTATTGTCCCTTCCGCTCGGCTCCCGGCGTCCCCGGGCCGGCGGGAAGGGGGGGGCCGCGCTCGCCGTCTCCCCCCGCTCCCGCTCGGCCACCTCCGCGGGGACGCGCCGAGCGGCCCAGGTGCGGCCGGCCGGCCTCCGGCGACGGCTCGCGGCTCTTCCGGTTGGGCGCCCGCCGCCGCCGCGCGGCACAGCCTTGGCGCGCTCCGACCTTATCTGTCCGCTGCCCTGCCGGGAGCGGGGCCGGCGCCAGGCCCCCCGCGACGCGTCCCCGGCCGCCGAGCCGCCGTGCCCCGCTCCGCCGGAGCAGCTCCGGATGGACGCCGCCTCCCCGGCGGTTCCCCGGCGGTTCCCCGGCGGCATGGCCTCCCTCGACCCCAGGTGCTGCTGCTCCGGGAAGAGATTAACCGGCATCCCGCGCCGGGGGCGGCCGGGCGGATGGCGGCGGCGGCGGCGGTGGCCACCCGGGCTGGGCTCGGGCCCCCCCCCGCCCCGCGTGCCGTGGGGCCCCCGGAGCCGCCGGCTTTGCACCGCTCCCCGCGGCAAGAGGGGAAAACGGCGGCGGGCCGCGCCGGCGGGCAGCTGAAAGCGCGTCCGCGGGGCGTTGGATCACACGCGGGCGGCGGGAGCAGAGGGAAACGCTGCCGCTGGGGGCGGGAGGCCGGAGGAGGCGAGTCGCGCGCGCGGGGCGCCCGGCTCGGCCGCCGCGCGGGAGGCGCTCCCGGGGGGCCCCGACCCGTCCCCCGGGCGGGCAGCGGGCTCCGCTTTTGCTCGGGCTCCTTGCAGCGCGCCTCTCCCGCGGCGCCCGGCCGCGGCGGCTCGGGGGGAGCGGCGGCGGGGACGGGTTTCCTGCTGGAGCCCCCGGCTCGGGGCGGTGCCGTGCCCGGAGGGCGCCGGGGAAGCGCCTTCCGCCCTCTCCCACCTCCGCGTCGCTGCAGCGCCTTTGTGCCGCCGGGAGCCCGGCCGGAGCGGCGCGGCGGCCGAGCTGGGGCGACGACACGTGGCCGCTCGCACCGGGGCTTTTCTGTTGTCTCCCCGGCCCCGTCCTTCCGCGGAGCCCCGCGTCCCGGCAGCGGCGTCCCCGGCGCGGCGGCGGCGGCTCGGCTGGGCGCTCGGGTCCCTTTCGGGCCGGGGGAGTTGGGCAGCGCTTTGCGTTCGCAGCCGGTGGGGCTCGCGGCAGGGCGGCGCTCGGGGAGCCGTCGAGGCGGCCCGGCGGCCGGCGCCCTGCCTCGCCCCGAGCAGGCCGCCCGGGCGTGCTCCGGATGCCCCGGCCCGCCGTTCTTCCCGGGGCTCCCTCCCCGCGGAGCCGAGGTCCGTTGCCTTGTTGCCTGGCGGCAGACAGGGTGGTTTGACCTCCAAAACTCTTCTCTTGCAGCCTGCAAGATCTGGAGCGGGATGAAGACAGCCTGAGCGAGAAGGTAGGTGCCTTTGGCACAGCCCGTCCGTCCATCCGTCCGCCCCCTGCTCGTGTCCGTTCTTGGGGACGTCTGGAGCTGGAGCCGTATTTCCCGGGCTTTCGGTGCGGCGCCCGCTCGGCTCGTACCGCTGCCCGGCGGCAGCCCCGCGGCGGGGCGCTCCCGCCGGCCCTGGCCCGCCCGGGCTGGCGGAGGGAGCAGCTCGCGGCCGCCGAAGCGGCGTTGCTGGAGTTCGGCGGGGTTTCCGAGCCGCCTGCCCGGCGCTCGGCGCGCTCGTGGCTCTCGTGCTGAGCGTTGGCCTCGGGACTGTGGTTCATCGGCGCGGCGTGGAAGGGCGAGCTCGGGAGGCTGTCGCTGGGGCGGCGCGCTCGGCCCGGCGGCCGCTCTCGGGGGCGAGAGCGCCGTCGCGCTGGGGGCCGAGGGGAAGGGACGGCCGCCGCCACCCCCGGGCCGGGCAGCACGGGGCCGCGGGCGCCCCGAGCGAGCGCCCCGAGCGAGCGCCCCTCTCCCTCGCTGGCCCTCCTCCCCAGCCGCCCGGACCCATGCCCTGCCGTGAGGTCGTAGTCCCATGTCGGTGCTGTCAGTTGTCATGGAAACCGCCGTCGTGTCATGTCGCACGCGGGCTCAGGAGTTCCCGGTGAGCGGCGCCGGGGGTTTAGGAGCGGCGGGCGGCTCGGCCCGGCAGCCCGCGGAGACGCCGCCGCCGCCGCACGAGCCCCGCGGGGAGGACCCGGCCGCCGGCGCCTCCTCGCCCGCCTGACGCCCTCCCCTCCGTCCCCGCAGGAGTGTGTCAGGGAGAAGCTGAGCCTCATCCATGGCTTCTTGCAAGCAGACGTGCAGAACCAGCTGATCGAGCTCGAGACCAAGCTGCGGCACGAGGAGCTGTCGGAGGTGAGGCCCCGCGCGCGCGGAGTGGCCACGCGGCCGGCCTCGGCTGCTGCCGCGCCGCGGGCGGGCGTTAACCGCTGCCCTTCTCTCCCCGCCGGCCCAGGAGAGGTACTTGGCCAAGGTGAAAGCCCTGCTCCACAGGGAGCTCTCGGCGGAGAACGGAGACGCCTCGCCGCTGCTCCAGGCGTCCAACGGCTGCTCCAAGAACGGCGCCTATGGGAGCGATGAGGACTCAGAGCGGGCAGGCCCGGATGGGGAGGAGGACAGCGCGATGGAGATGGAGGAAGCGGCGGCCTCGTCCTCCTCCTCTTCGTCAGCTCCCACGCCGCGGGCGCGCAAGGCCAGGAGGAGCAGATCCAACGGGGAGAGCAAAAGTAACGGAGGCAGCGTGCGGCCGGGAACGCCCCGCTGCACTGGGAGGCTCCTCTCCCTGCAGATCGGGGGCCACGGGGCTGGGAGGGACCCTGGGAGCCCGTGCAGCCCAAACCCCCCATCCCAGCTGCCGTCCCTCGCCTCCGCGGCGAGACCTTGGCTGCCGCTGCGCCGGATTCCCGGGCAGCCTGGCGGAGGGCTGCCCCGAGGGCCGGCCAGCGCAGCTCTCCCGGGCCGGGAGCTCCGGGGCCGGGGCTGTTCGGGGCGCCCCGGCTCCAAGGCGGCCGGCTGCCCTGCGCTCCCCCAGCTGCACGCCAGGCTGGCGTCAGTACGCGCTTGCTTTTAAGGACCATCGGGTCCAGAGGCGTTGGGAGGCCGAGGAGAAATTCCCCGAGCGGCTGTGGGCCGCAACAGAGCAGCCGTGCAGCTCCCTCGCACGAGGGGCTCTGCACACGTGTAACCTTCGCTTAGAAAGCAGCAGCTTGGCCTGCAGAAACAGCCCGCTGCGGTCCAATACGAAGCGGGAGCGCGGGGGCTCCTGGGCACGCGGAGGGGCCGCTGGCGCGGAAAGCGGAGCCTCCCGGGAGGGTTTCGGGGCCTCTGCGACTTGCCCCGGGAGGGGGGAGCGTGAGGGAGGATGTTGCTCATCTGCTGCCATCCCGGCCCCGTGGCTCGTGTCAGTGAAAGCCAGGCCGTGGGGCGTTGCTGGAGGGGATTTCCTAGAGGTGGAGGGCAGCGAGTCTCTGCCCCTAATGCAGTTCCTTGCTGTTTTTCCGACAGAGTCTCCTGCCAGTTCCCGAGTCACTCGGAGCTCCGGCCGGCAGCCGTCCATCCTGGCCATGTTTTCCAAAGGGTCAGTACGTTCACAGAGCGGGGACCTCCTGGGGCTTTGGCCCTCTTCTCCTTCCGTGTGCTGTGCTGAGCCTTTGGGGTCGATAGGTTTGTTCCCAAAACTGGCGGGTCTGTGGTTACCCAGGAGGGCCGGCCCCGAGGGCCAGCCGGGCAGCGTCCAGCAGAGCCTGGCTTCAGGCTGCAGACTGGCATTGGGGAGCCTGCCTGGACGTCCAGCCTCTTGCCCCACTGGAAAGCTCTTTGCTTCTGGTGTTGAACCCAAGAGTTGAGTCTTTGTGTTTAAAACTGGCAGAGCCAACAAACGGAAGTCAGATGAGGTGAATGGGGAAGTGAAGCAAGAGAAGAGCGTGGAGAAGGAGGAAGAGGAGCTGGAAGAGGTGTGTACCGGAGCTGTTTGCGGACGAGGTCTTGGCTGGGCCACCACCAACCTGTGGTCGTGCACGTTGTTCTGGAGGGCGTCGTGCGCTCCAGCCACAGGCACTATCCTCCTCTTAGGCCTTTTCTTTCTTTCCTCCCTGAAGGAACAAGATGAGAAAAGGATTAAAATTGAAACCAAAGAAGGGTAAGAAGGAGAGTTGTACATACACGTATTTTCTGAGGGGGTGTTTGGGCCAGTGCATGTTGGTGCCTGTGTTTGCCCACAGCAGAAGACAGCCGTGAAGGACTCAATGGCAATGAACGTTTCTGTCTGCATTGGCACTGTTAGTGCGGGAGGGAGGCAGCACTGTGTAAATCGGGGCAGTTTATTTCCCAAGAGGAAGATGTTTCAGTGATGAAGCACCTGGAACGATGGACTGGTTCAGAGATCCTTC
Source organism: Rhea pennata (assembly GCF_028389875.1). NCBI lineage: Eukaryota > Metazoa > Chordata > Aves > Rheiformes > Rheidae > Rhea > Rhea pennata. The sequence continues at coordinate 322,588 of NC_084695.1, read as the reverse complement.
TGCTTTGCGCGTGCAGTTAGTTGTTCTGTTGCTGAAGGTAAACAATGCCCCTGAGCTCCACGGCCCAGGTCCACCGATGCCTGGCTCCCGTTCGAACTGAACTTTGCGTTGTCAGGTTTCTCTGTTGCGTTTTGGCTCTGGCCCAAGCGACGGAAGCGTTCGAGTGCCGTTAAAAGCTGGCTTGTCCAGATGTGCCACTGGACTGAACAAGCGCCTGCTCCCACCCTCCTGCGAGGCTGTAGCGTAGATCGAACCGCCCCAGCGTCGCTGCTCTAGCCTCTTGCAGGAGATCAGTCGCCCACGGGGCAGTGGGCAGAGCGCAGAGACCTCCGTGCCGGGCGAGGAGGGACTCCCGGGCCCTCCGCACTGCTGCGAGACTCGCAGCCCGCTCTACCCTCCTGGCCACGTCAGCTGTAGGGGGCTCTTGGGAGGTTTTGCTGCTCTGTATCTTTATTCCTTCTCTTTATATGTTCTTACACCCAGGTCTGAGATAAAAGATGAAATTACTCAGGTTAAAATTACAACACCTGCTAAAGTAAGTTACTTTTTCTGTTCACATCTCAGCATTTCTGGTGCTTATTTATTTTTTCAGCTGTTTCAAGCAGTTAGTTTCGTTAAGGGAAAGATAATACCCTTAGTGGCACATGCAGCTTCCAAAAAATAGCGGCTGAGGCGTGCTAGAGAGCAGCACAGCCTGCACGAGCGGGGCCAGGGCGAGAGCTGACCTCCCTTAGCGGTGGAGCAGAAGATGCCACCTGGAACTGAGGGCGTCTGTTTGGCTACTTGGACGCTTGGGAAGGGAGGGCTGGACTAGGGCTGCTTGGTGGGGAAGGAGCTTTGCGCCGTGGGTTGAAGCGTGGCGAGAGAGAAGCTCATGCCATCCTCTGCATCTCGCAGACCACCCCTCCCAAGTGCGTCGACTGCAGGCAGTACCTCGATGACCCTGACCTCAAATTCTTCCAGGGGGATCCTGATGATGCTGTAAGTGACTTGCTGCTCCCTCGTTTGGGTCTGGGGAACGCTGTCACGCTAACAGAAACGCTCTTTCAATGCGCTCGTTTCTCTCTCACTTAGCTGGAGGAGCCAGAAATGCTGACAGATGAGCGCTTATCTCTTTTTGACGCTAACGAAGATGGGTTTGAAAGCTATGAGGACTTGCCGCAGCATAAAGTTACCTCTTTTAGGTGAGATTTCCTGCATCCAGGGAAACTGGCTAGGAAAATCAGCTTTATTTTTAAATCTCATGGTGCAGTGCACAAACCAGAAACTTTCCTCCTCATTTTTCTTCCCAACAGTGTCTACGACAAACGAGGTCACTTGTGCCCATTTGACACTGGCCTGATAGAGAGGAATATAGAGCTGTATTTTAGCGGTGCGGTGAAACCGATATACGATGACAACCCATGTCTGGACGGTGAGTCTGGCTCAGAGGAACCTCGAAGGCTGCGGGTGGGATGTCCTGCCCTGCTCTCGTCAGCCTGTGCTCTAAGGATGGATTCGGCAGCAAGGAGCGGGTAGCAAGCGCTGCTCTGCTTATGCCTGCAAGGCATGTGGGGACACTGGTTCTGAGCCGAAATGTAGCAGCCTCAGGCTACTGGGCTGCTGCATTTTCCCCTGAACTCTCAGCTCGATGCTGTGGGCAAAACAGAGTTAATTCTGATTGAGCAATGTTTTGTGTTGCTGTTTCTCATCCATAGCCGCTTGCGCCTGGGTGTGGGGCGGCAAGACCTGTGGGCCAGCGACTGAAATCTGTGTCTTCTCCCCTTCAGGTGGTGTGAGAGCCAAGAAGCTAGGACCCATAAATGCCTGGTGGATCACCGGTTTTGATGGAGGGGAGAAGGCCTTGATCGGCTTCACCACAGGTGGGTGCGCAAGGGGCGGGAGGCTTGGCTCCGAGAGCACCGTGCGTTGGGTTAGGTGTCCGTGCTGCACATTTGACTGTTGGAGAAGCTTCGTGTGGGTTTGTGGATGTTGCTGCTATGGTGAACTTGCACCTTCAAGCACGTGACGTGAAATGGAGGTGGAAGACTATGCTGATGCTCTGGTTTGGGCTTATTTAGCTCAGTCAGCAGCAATTTGGTTTATGCTAAACTTGCATAAAGCCTCCTGCCAAGTTCAGTCCATTCACAGCTGTGAACCGTCCCCGGCACAAGACCTGAGGCTTGCGGTGCGTGCCCCTGCTGCGGGGAGGGACGATCGGGCTGTGGGAACCGCGGCGAGCCAGGTGGCTTGACGTGTTGCCTCCCGGCGGCACGTGTGCAGCCTCCCTTCCCAGGCAGGACCTGTCCTCCAGGTCCTGCTCCGCAGGAGCCTGTCGGTGCAACGTGCAGGCTGGTCGGGGTCGTTCTCAGAAAGAACTTTCTATTTGCTCTTGACCTTTGTTGCTTTCTTGCTCCATTCCTTGGGCTTTCCAGAAGTGTTTGTGTTGAGAAAAGTCTTGGAGAAGTGCCCAGCTCCAGTGTGTTCATGACTTTAAATGTCCCTGCGGGCTTTTTTTCGGCATCCTGCTCTGCAGTTGAATTGGGGGAAGAAGCAAAGGTCTGGAGGATTTAAAAGCTTTTTGCTTCGCTATTTCTGCAAGGAACATAACCCTTCCAATAACCTGTTCTGTTCAAAGCAAAGGTGATATCAGAGGACTTCATTTGCTGATGCACAGGAGAGTTGTTTGTAGTGACAGAAAAACCCTGGATTGTCTTTGGTTTCTAATTAGGTAACAGCACACCAAGAATAAAAGACTAGTCCATGGGTAGTATGAATGCTAGTCTGTGCCCCACCTCAATTTGCTGCCCCTCCTGCTTTGGTGTTGATAGGTGGGTGAGTGTTGGCCCTGGCTAGTGGTAGAGCTGCTTCTGGGCTTCTCTGTGCACTTAGGTCGTATCCTGGTGCCATCCCTTGTAACAGTGCAGACAGGCTGGCCTCCCCCGAGAACCCCTACCACTGCAGCCCTAGCTCAGCCTTTACTGCCAACTTCCCCCAGTATTTACCATCTGCTGCACTCTCCCTTTGCCACAGCCTTTGCGGATTACATCCTGATGGAGCCCAGCGAGGAGTATGCACCCATCTTTGCACTTATGCAAGAGAAGATCTACATGAGCAAAATTGTCGTTGAGTTCCTGCAGAATAACCGTGATGTCAGCTACGAGGATCTGCTGAACAAGATCGAGGTGAGCGGCTGGCAGCAGCGCGTGCCTTTGCTCGACAGCCACGAGGCTGGTCCTCTCCAGAGTAGCCCCTGTCATTTGATGACGTGCAGTGAGTTAGCGTGGCCTTGTGACAGGTGGTCAGGAACATGCTATGTGCCATGTCCAGCTGGTGTCAGGGACAGCTGGCTGCACCAGGTGTGCAAAGGGAATCACTTGTTCCAGTGTTGCTTGGTGGCTGCTCTTTGTGTGGGAGACAAAGCTGGTGCAAGAAAAAGCCTGAGGAACCGTTTCTGTTCCTCTCACACAGAGATGGGTTCCGACCTCGGAGGAGACGCTGTCTGTCCTCCCAGAAGCTGACCTTCGCAGCTCTTCCTCACCTGCAGCGCCTGGGGGGACGCTGTGCACCGTAGGGGTGTTGCACCGCAGCCCTTTCCCTAACCTACCTGTCCTTGCAGACCACAGTGCCTCCCGCAGGGCTGAACTTCAACCGCTTCACGGAGGACTCGCTCCTGCGGCATGCCCAGTTCGTGGTGGAGCAGGTAGAAAGCTACGATGAAGCTGGGGACAGCGACGAGCCACCTGTCCTCATCACACCCTGCATGAGAGACTTGATCAAGTTAGCTGGAGTCACCCTGGGGAAGAGGTAAGCACTGTGTCCCCTGGCTTTGTGGGTGCAGCCTCTGTATCTTGGCCTTTCTGCTCTCTTTGGCCTTGCAGCTTGCCAGGAGATGCTCAGCAGGTTAGTTTCCATCCGCCCAGCTGCTTTGCACATAGGAGCATTCCAGGATAACCGTTTTGCATGTTACTTGCTGAGATGACTTGAGGATTTGGACTAGATGCTTTCATAGCATGGAGAACACTGAGAAATTTGGGCATAAACTCTCCTGAAACTGGCACTGTGGAAAACCCTTTGCCCACTGCTGCCCAAGGGAAGGAAAGTCATCTGGTAGCTGGAGGCAGGGTTGGGGCCCTGGCGACTGGCCTTGCTCTTTGTGCTGCTGCTGCAGTGTCTCTTGGGGAGCCTGTGCGAGTTGCAGCTTGTGCTCGGGTTCTGCTCCCTGGAGCGGAACTGGTTTCCACCAGCGTGGAGAGCCCGTTGCATGATCCTGTCATAGTCCTTTACTGTCAGGCGCCCCATGGCGAGCTCTGTTCCCTGGGGACCTTTTCCCCTGGTCACGGGCTGTTCAGAAGTCGGGGATTGCGTGGTGGGGCTGTGAGCTATTGGCAGCGTGAGGCGCAGGCTCCCCTCTCACCGTCCCGTCCTTGGTTACAGGCGAGCTGCGAGGCGGCAGGCCATCCGGCATCCCACCAAAATAGACAAGGACAAAGGCCCTACCAAGGCCACTACCACCAAGCTGGTGTACCTCATCTTCGACACCTTCTTCTCTGAGCAGATCGAGAAGGATGAGAAGGAGGAGGATAAGGAGAATGCTACGAAGCGCCGGCGCTGTGGCGTCTGCGAGGTAACTGCAGGCTTGCAGGAAGCCAGCTGCATCCTGCATCTCCTGCCCTCATTCCACCTCAGAGATCTCAGCCCCTATTGGGTCGTCCCACAGTGGTTTGACCCCAATGCTGTGTCTCTGAGGGTAGAGAAGCAATTCCTGAGGGCACCAAGCTTCCTGGGTCCCTGTCACTCCTGCCTGGGGCATCTCTGCTGCATCTGCCCGTGCTCACTCTACCCTCTCTCCCTGCTGCAGGTCTGTCAGCAGCCTGAGTGTGGCAAGTGCAAGGCTTGCCAGAACATGGTGAAGTTTGGGGGAAGCGGACGAAGTAAGCAGGCCTGTTTGCAGAGGAGGTACGGACTAGGGCGGGCAGTGGGGTCTCAGCTGGTCCAGGCCTCTCTGGAAGTTCTTGCTCAGGAGAGGGGGATTGCGGGGCTCAGCTTGGCCTTGCTGATGTCCCATCTGGGCTGGTCCCTGCACAAAGCCCTGCTGCAATGACGGTCACTGTGTCCCCAGATGCCCCAACCTGGCTGTTCGAGAGGCTGATGAAGATGAAGAAGTGGATGACAACATCCCCGAGATGCCGTCGCCCAAGAAGATGCTGCAGGGCAGGAAGAAGAAGCAGAACAAGAGCCGCATTTCCTGGGTGGGGGAGCCCATCAAGGTGAGGCTGGGCGGGCATGTGTGCCGCTAATCCAGCAGGAAGGGGGGAGCCCTGCTTCCCTCCCGCTGCAGCTGACGGAGCCAGGGCGCGCGATCAGGCTGCGGAGGGGACTGCGTTGGCCACTTGCAGGCAGAGGCACGTGGCTGTATTGCTCGCTGTCACAGGGCTTTAACAGGACTCTCCGACTGTCCCTTGTCTCTGCAGAGCGATGGGAAGAAGGACTACTACCAGAAGGTGTGCATCGACTCGGAGACTTTGGAGGTGGGGGACTGTGTCTCTGTCAGCCCCGACGATCCCACCAAGCCCCTCTACCTCGCCAGGTTGGTGCTGTGGGGCTGAAAAGCTGGGTCTCTGCTCGTGATGGGGTAGGTTTGCACAGGGACAGCTGACATGACCTGCCAGGGCTGCTCGGTAGAGCAGGAGTGGAGCCTGATTGCTCTCCCCACCAAGCCGTGCTGCTGTCTAAGGTCTCCTTAGCTCTGGCAAGGCTTGGAGCAACATGACTGCTCGTCTGCAGCCCTTTTTTGGCGCCGTGTAATCTGGGCTCCTTTCCCTCCCAGGGTGACTGCCATGTGGGAGGACAGCAGCGGCCAGATGTTCCATGCCCACTGGTTCTGCCCTGGCTCAGACACCGTCCTGGGAGCCACCTCTGACCCCCTGGAGCTCTTCTTGGTGGATGAATGCGAGGACATGCAGCTGTCCTACATCCACGGCAAAGTCACAGTTATCTACAAGGCGCCTTCAGAGAACTGGTCCATGGAGGTGGGTGACAGCCCTGCAAACCCCGGCTGGCTGCAGCCATTAATAGCATGTCAGCTGCCAGGAGAGACCCAGTGGTGCCAGGCCCTGTGAATATATCTCTCCCAGCAGGGCGGGCTGGATATGGAGATCAAGATGGTGGAAGACGACGGGAGAACCTACTTTTACCAGATGTGGTACGACCAGGAGTACGCTCGGTTTGAGTCTCCTCCAAAAGCTCAGCCCACAGAAGACAACAAATATAAGTGAGTGCGTGTGGGAAAGCAGCTTGCAGGGCATTGCAGAGGAGCTTTCCAGCCATGCTCATGGCTAAATTTAGCTGCAACTTGCTGCTCAGTAGTGGCGTGATTGCTCACCTCCTGGCTGACGGGCGACAGACTTTGAAGGAGGAGAACATGCTTGTTGCAATGCTTCCCCAAGCACAGAGCTGAAGGCAGAGCCAGCTAGTATCCTTTCCCTCGACCCAGCCAGCTGAGGGACATGTTTTAACTATCGCTTATTGTGCAAAAGGCAGCCTTGACCGCTCTGGACTCCTGGGGCGAGGGAGAGCTGCCGTCCCGTTGCTGGAGCTGCTCTGCCGCAGCTGGCACCTCTCAGCTATGGGCTGCACCCTGGTCAGCCTCCGCGGGGTTCCCATCACGGCGCTCTGCTGTCCTTCACCTGCAGGTTCTGCATGAGCTGCACACGTCTAGACGAGGTGAGGCAAAAGGAGATACCCAAAGTGGCTGAGCCCCTGGAGGAAGGGGACGGGAAGATGTTCTATGCGATGGCAACCAAGAATGGAGTGCAGTACAGGGTAGGAGACGGCGTCTACCTCCTGCCGGAAGCCTTTTCCTTCAGGTTGGTGCTTGCAGGGGGCTGTAAGCACTTCTAAGGACACTACCCTGTGCAGCATTTAGGTAGGAGAGGAGATAGCAGTCCCTGGGCAGTATGAATCCTGCCTGTGAACAGGACCCATTACACTCACTTACAAAAGCTCAGGTTAGAAATAAAGGTGCCTTTGTCACTGGTTTCACCTGCAGACACTGAATTGTGAGACATTTCTTTGCTAAGGCAATCCTGACTGCTGAACCACTGTATTTTGGCTGATGAACTGAAGTCCTTGTACATTTCTTTTGTTCCAAAGAAAGAGAATGGCTGCGAGTAGATGATTGACTGAGACTCTGCCTGCTGCCTATAATTATGGGAAGAGTTAGGGCAAAGCTCCCTTTGGGAAGAGGGTTGGAGGTAGCAAGCTGCAGGTATCTTGGTTTGTGCCGGGCGTCTTTGCAGTCTGCACGGCTGCACATGCGTGGGGCTGTCGAGCCTGGCTGTAAAACGTTAGCGCGCTGCAGAGTGGGTGGCTTGGCCGTCCTCACCGCCTCTCTGCAACACGGAGAGGAGAGCAGGTTGAAGCAGGCAGGGATGGGGGAGGAGGATGCCCTGTGCTGCTGTGTCCTGGGGGAAAGAGGTATCCCAGCCTCCTTCCCTCACCTGCTCCCATGCTTCCCAGTATGAAGCCTGCCAGCCCAGCCAAGCGCCCCAAGAAGGAGGCAGTGGATGAGGAGCTGCACCCGGAGCACTACCGAAAGTACTCGGAGTACATCAAGGGCAGCAACCTGGATGCCCCTGACCCATACCGTGTGGGCCGCATCAAAGAGATCTTCTGCAACATCCGCAGCAACGGCAAGCCCAACGAGGCCGACATCAAGCTACGCATCTACAAGTTCTACAGGTGAACAGCCTCAGGGCCGCGCTGTCGGGAGCCGGTCTGCGCTGCTTGGGTGCGGAGCGAGGAAGGGGCTCGCCCTGCTTCCCGGCTCCGTGGGGCTGGGAAGAGCTGTGTGCCTCCAACACAGGGACGCTCCTGAGACAGGACCTCGAGCATCTCTGGTTAGTGCGGCTGCTTGAGTGGGATTTCCTTGTCAGTCAGGGAGCAGACTGGTGCTGAGCAGCATCACCAGTGCCATCCTGGGTTGCAGGTGTTTACCCAAACATTTGCAGGCTCTTAGTCATCTCCCACACACCATGGGGAGACAAGTGCAAAGAGCCTTGACAGCAGGACAGGAACTTAGACACTTAGACCGGGTACACTTTGAGCATAACAGCTCTACCTGCTTAAGATCTTTCTGTCTTTAAATTTGTTTACCAGCTTCAGTGCCAAATCCCTCCTTTCCCCCAAGAACACTCAGAAAGCTCCCTTTGGTATGAAGCAACTCCTTCCTTTAGTGCTGTGCCCAAGCGATGGTAGTAAACACGTGCAGGAGGAGAAAATAAACCCGCTTCTCTCTGGGGAGCCAGAGCAGTGCAGTGGACCGAGCACTGGAGCCTGAGCTGGGTCAGGGTGAGGAGCTTCCCTGGAACATTTTCCCTGAGCCAGAGTGTTCTTTCCCTGCAGGCCCGAGAACACGCACAAGTCCATGAAAGCCAGTTACCATGCCGACATCAACCTCCTGTACTGGAGCGATGAGGAGACAACGGTTGACTTTCGGGCTGTGCAGGGCCGCTGCACCGTGGTGTATGGGGAGGACCTAACCGAAAGCATCCAGGACTATTCTGACAGCGGGCTTGACCGCTTCTACTTCTTGGAGGTGAGGGTCCTGCAGGAGCCAGCTGGCCTGGCTGTGTCCCCAGGCATGCCGAGTCTGGGGGACTGTGCCTGAGCAGGGGGATGGAGCTCTGCGCCTGCGCCATGGAGATCCTGCAGCACCACAAGTCCAGGGCTCTCCTCTGCCGCAGTGCTGGCACATGAACAAGTGCCCGTAGCTGCACGCAGAACTTTGCAGCCTTTTGGGGGACTAAGTCTCAGATAGAAAGAATAATTTAAAGCCACCAGGAATCTGTTGTTGACCCCTGGAGCGGTTGCTGTCTGTGGAGGTGAAGGGCTGTGTTCAGACCTCCAGTGGCCTTTCTGGCACCTGAGACAGGCAGACATCCCTGAGGGCCATGCAGGGAGACAGGGTGCATCCTCTGCACACCCCAGCACTGCTCCTGTGTTGTTCCCTCAGTTTTCACAATTCAGATGGGTTAATGGCAATGGCTGTGCCAGTTCTTTGTGGTAAAGTGTCCTGATCTCTTTCTCTTCCCAGGCTTACAACGCAAAAACCAAGAGCTTTGAAGATCCTCCAAACCATGCGCGGAGCTCTGGGAATAAAGGGAAGGGGAAAGGGAAAGGGAAAGGTAATTCTGGCTGGGGAGGTCTCGAGTCAGTGAACCAGCTTGTCTGCCGTTACTTGCGGTGGAGTAGAGATAAGGCCTCCCACTAACCAGATGTTTCTGTGTACTTCTCCTGCTCTGATGTTCTCACAGGATGCAGCTATGTGGTCTGCAGCTTTATTTCTAAGAGAAAGACATGTGTGGCTTAGTCTTTCCAAATTAAACCTTGCAGTGACGGTGCAGGGTCCCTTGTGCTTTGCTCTGTCCCTGTTCTGTGGTGCCCTCAAAGATCTTGAAGCCTTTTACCTACCGGCCACCCTTTGCTGGGTTGGTTGCTCCACAGTGCAGGGCTTCATACCCTGCTGCCAGAGGGGAACATTGCCTGTACGGGGAGCTGCCCTGTGAGTTAAGGCAGCTCCAGCCTTACCACAGAAATGGTCTGTGGCTAAGGGCTGTTGGGTGGAAAGGAATTGCACTGGGGAAAGATGAAGAACTTCCCTTCCAAATGCAAGGGTGTATTCTGACAATGGCAGTGAAACAATTACGGATAGAAAGGTGCTTTAAGCTGGTGTGTTAACTGCTGCGGAGAAAGGGAGAAGAATTTGCCTTGTAAGCACTAAGAGGAGGAAATGACTTTGCCTTTTGATGTGATCTGGGCTCTGTTGGCAGGCAAAGGCAAAGGGAAATCGTCTGTGACCTGCGAGCAGAGCGAGCAGGAGCCAGCTGACCTGAAGCTGCCCAAGCTGCGTACCTTAGACGTGTTCTCTGGCTGTGGAGGGCTGTCTGAGGGCTTCCACCAGGCAGGTGAGCTGCAGAGCCAGGACGGCAGCTGGGACATGACCAGAGCTCGCAAGGAGACGGGAATCGGTGCTGGCCTCTCGCTGGCCAAGCTCCTGCTTGGTGTCTCAGTCCCTTTGCTGGGCGTGGTGTTTGGGATGGAGCGTGAGCTGGATCAGGTGGTGCGAGGAAATCGTGGCTGCACAAGCACGAGACCTTCTGCCTTGTATTCCTCCCCAGGTGTGTCGGAAACGCTCTGGGCCATCGAGATGTGGGAGCCAGCCGCCCAGGCCTTCCGGCTGAACAATCCTGGCACCACCGTGTTCACGGAGGACTGCAACGTCCTGCTGAAGCTGGTCATGTCTGGTGAGAAGACCAACTCACTGGGGCAGAAGCTCCCACAGAAGGGGGATGTGGAGATGCTGTGTGGTGGTCCCCCGTGCCAGGGCTTCAGTGGCATGAACCGCTTCAACTCCCGCACCTACTCCAAGTTCAAGAACTCCCTGGTGGTCTCCTTTCTCAGGTGAGCAGGCCAAGGCAAAGAGCTTGCAGATTGGTGGCTTGTGCCGAAGGACCCAGATGTTGCATGTTGCTCTGTCTCTCTGCTCACGTGTCCCTTTCTCTCTTTGCAGCTACTGTGACTACTACAGGCCACGGTTCTTTTTGCTGGAGAATGTGAGGAACTTCGTGTCCTTCAAGCGCTCCATGGTTTTGAAGCTCACCTTGCGATGCCTTGTCCGCATGGGTTATCAGTGCACCTTTGGGGTCCTGCAGGTAGGGCGGTCGCGGCGTGCACAGGGCACTTCCCTTAACCATGGGTCCTGAGGCAGTTCTCTAGGGCTAAAACCCCTCTCTAGGCTGGCTCTGCAATGAACTATAACCTCTGAAGGAGCTATCTGCTGTGTTACTGCTCAAGCACCCTCCACCGTGGTCTGGTGGAGGGGACACTCCTGGCCCTTTCAGGGCCCTGGCAGATGGGGATGCTCGAGGCCTCGTTGCTGTCTGCTCAGGAGTCTCCTTTTCTCAGGCTGGTCAATACGGCGTGGCCCAGACGCGGCGGAGAGCCATCGTTCTTGCTGCGGCCCCTGGTGAGAAGCTGCCCATGTTCCCCGAACCGCTGCACGTGTTCGCGCCCCGTGCCTGCCAGCTGAGCGTCGTGGTGGATGACAAGAAATTTGTTAGCAATATCACCCGGTGAGCCTCCGAAGCAGTGCGGGACTGGGGCGTTCACAGGGCAGGACAAGTGCTCTGGGTCTCGGGTGGGGGCTGCTCTCATCGCTCGCTCCTGCCTCCCAGGACGTACTCCGGCCCCTTCCGAACCATCACGGTGCGGGACACCATGTCCGACCTGCCGGAGGTCAGGAACGGAGCCTCCGCCCTGGAGATCTCCTACAACGGGGAGCCCCAGTCCTGGTTCCAGAGGCAGATCCGGGGCTCTCAGTATCAGCCCATCCTCAGGGACCATATCTGCAAGGTGCGGGGGCTCCGCGGCGGGCCGGGCGACAGCGCTTCCGTGCTGCGCGAGCATCCCCCAGACGCGGATGGCGAGCGGGGCGGGGGGAGGCCGTGCCTAGATGTGGGTCCGGGGTTAGGTCTGGGGTGTTGCGTGGGCAGCGCTGTGCGAACGGGGAGCGAGAGAGGCAGTGTGTAACCCGGAGTCTCCTTCCCGCTCCGGGTTGGGGCGGGGGGGAAGATGAGGCTTGCAGCGGTGCAGGGACCGGTCCCTTTCCCGCAGCCTTTCCCAGAGGTAGGAACGGGGCTGCAGTCCCGCTCCTGGGTTGAGCTGTGCTGCTCCGCTGCCTTCGCCCCGCGGCGAGGTCCCGGGGCCGGTGGCCGTCGGCGGGCGGTAACGCGGGGGCTTGGCGTCCGCAGGACATGAGCGCCCTGGTCGCAGCGCGGATGAGGCACATCCCCCTGGCCCCCGGCTCCGACTGGCGGGACCTGCCCAACATCGAGGTGCGGCTGTCGGACGGCACGACCACGCGGAAGCTGCGCTACACGCACCACGAGAAGAAGAACGGCCGCAGCAGCTCCGGGGCGCTGCGGGGCGTGTGCTCGTGCGCGGAAGGTAGGCGCCAGCCCCGCGGCGGTCGCGGCGCCCCGCGGCGCCCTCCCCTCACCTTCCCCGTCTCCCCCAGGCAAGCCCTGCGACCCCGCCGACCGGCAGTTCAACACGCTCATCCCCTGGTGCCTGCCCCACACCGGGAACCGGCACAACCACTGGGCCGGGCTCTACGGGCGCCTGGAGTGGGACGGCTTCTTCAGCACCACCGTCACCAACCCCGAGCCCATGGGCAAGCAGGTGGGTGCACGGCCGGGCCCCAGAGCGCGGCCCCGGGGCTCCGCGCCGGCCCCGGCTCAGCCGCCTCCTGTCTCCCTTGCGTCCCAGGGCCGGGTGCTGCACCCGGAGCAGCACCGAGTGGTGAGCGTGAGGGAGTGCGCCAGGTCCCAGGGCTTCCCCGATACCTACCGGCTCTTCGGGAACATCCTCGACAAGCACAGACAGGTGAGCGGAGCCCGCCGGAGCGCGGCCCCCGGCCCCAGCGCGTGGGGCGAGCGGAGCCGGCGCCAGCATGACCCTCCCTCCCTCCCTCCCTCCCTCTGTCCGTCGGCAGGTCGGGAACGCAGTGCCTCCTCCTCTAGCCAAGGCCATCGGGCTGGAGATCAAGTCGTGTGTGTTGGCAAAGCTGAGAGAAGACACCGTGGGTAGGTCCCGGGGGCGAAGCCCCGCGGCCGGGCTCCGGCCAGTGGCCTGCTCCGCGCAGAGGGGCAGCTCGGGGGGCTGCTGGCCCTGCCCTCCCCTGCTTCCCGCAGCAGGAGCAGCCTCTTCCCAGGATCCCCTCTTGCCGGCCGGGATGGGCTTTGCCTGGCCCCGCAGGGATGTCCCGGATCGGGGGGATTCCTGTCGCTCGGAGCGGGAGGCTGAGGATCCCCAGCCCTGTGGTGGGGGTGGAGGCTCCCCAGGCAGCTCCCCCCCACATTCAGGGCGATTCCCCAGCATCCGGGGCAAATTCCCGCCTCCGGGGCAGTTGCCCCACATCCAGGGCGAACCCCCCCGGTCCGCGGTGGCCCCGTCACCCCCTCCCCGCTCTCTCCGCAGAGACCAGCAGCCCGGAGAAGATGGAAACCGCCGACTAGCGCCCGCCGCTCCCGTCTCCGCTCCGGGACTCCCAAACATGCACTGATTTATTTTGCCCCCCGTTTTGTTTTTATTTTGGGTTTTGTTTCGGGGCCCGGCCCGGGCCCGCCGCCCCCACGCCGCTGCCGCGGCCCGGGGATGGGGGGTGGGGGGAAGGGGGGCCGTTTTTATGACGCATTGTATTGAAAATAATCGGCCGCTTTGTACAAGTGGGAATTAATACTTTATGTAGTTTTTATATGTTGTAATATTTCTTCAAATAAATCTCTCCTATAAATTATAACCGCTCTCCCCAGTGGGCCGGGGGGGGGGGGGGGGGGGACCTTGGTTGCCCCGGGCAACAGCTCCCGGCATTCCGCGCGCCTCGTGCCCCGCCCCTTCCGGGTTGGCCGCGCTTCCGGCAGCGGCGGCGCCGGAAGTGCCGGCGCGTCCTTCCGGTCGGTGCGCGTGAGGGCGGCGAGAGCGCGATGCCGACGGGCGACTACGAGTGAGGCGGCGGCGGGGACGGGGGGAGGGCGGCAGACCGGGCTGGGGCCTGGCGGGGCCGGGGGAGCGGTGGGGGCCGCGGGGCGCAGCTGCCAGCAGGGCGCAGGCCCGGGGGGGGAGGCGGGAGCGGGGCCGGGACATGGCCGCGCCCCGGGGGTATCGGGCCGGGCCGGAGCGCGGCGGGACCGGGGCGGATATCGGGCCGGGCCGGAGCGCGGCGGGGCTGAGGGTATCGGGCTGGGCCGGGCCGGAGCCGCGGCGGAACCGCGGGGAAGCGGGAGCCGCGTCCCCGCTGGCGGGGCCGGTCTCAGGCTCTGTCGTTTCCGCAGCTCCAAGCCCAGCTGGGCCGACCAGGTGGAAGAGGAGGGCGGAGACGACGGTGAGTGGCGCAGGTGGTGCTGGCTGTGGGCCGAGATTCCTGCTCTTCCCCCCTGTCGCTCATCCTGTTCCTGGCTTGGTGCTTGGGGTTTCTTCCAGACCCTGTAGGAGCAGCTCTTTCTCCTAAGATGCTCACCTTATACCTGAGGCTCAAAACAGAGCCAGGTTTCTCTTCCCTATGGCTGATCCGTAAAAGATTATGTCTGGCCTAGGACAGGGAGTAGGGCCCCTCTCCGAGTTCCTTACCTGTATCACGGATTTGAGGAACCTGAGGGAACTGGAGTGACTGATATTTCCTACCCTTTTGCTGGTGCCCAGGAGGACACCAGGAAGCAGTTGTCCCGCTGGGTGTGCGGCATGGAGCGGCCTACTGGCACCCCAGTAGCAGGAAAGGCCCTCGATGGCTGTGTGTTGCCTGCAGGAGGGGATAGCTGCGTGGGGAGCCCCCAGGGCTATGCCGGCGGTGAGTCCCCGCTTCTCTTCCTGTAGACAAATGCATCACCAGCGAGCTGCTGAAGGACATCCCGCTGAGCGGGGTGCTGGGCGGCAGCCTGAGCGCGGAGGCCGAGCTGCTGAAAGGAGGTGAGAGCCGCCCGCGGCACGCGGGACTGTTCCGGTGGCTGCTCGCCTCGCGGCCAGCTCACCGCCTCCTCTCCCGCAGGTCCGCTGCCCTCCCCGAAGGAGCTCATCAACGGCAACATCAAGACCATCACGGAGTACCGAGAGGAGGAGGATGGGCGCAAGGTGAAGGTGAGCTTTGCAACCCAGGCGGCAGTTCGGGCCCGTGTCCCTCTTTCCCAAGAGGGTTTGGTCCCGCCAGCGCAGCTGGATGCGAGCTGTTCCCAAGCGCTGGGCTGATCCTGGGGGGCCGTGCTGAGGGCGTCTCGTCAGACTTGGGTTCAGCTCTGCCTCGGGCTGCCCCAGTTTGGGCCAGAAGTGTGTCTTGGGCCGTCCCTCTGGTGGTGACAGGCTCTGTTGTACCCCTGCAGATCATCCGCACCTTCCGGATTGAAACCAGGAAGGCCTCCAAGGCGGTGGCCCGCAGGAAGGTGAGTGCGCTCCGTGCAGGGTCAGAGAGGCTGCTCTGCTTGGAGAGAGAAAGGTAGAAACTGCTTCCTCTCTCAGCCTTTCCGCTGTATGTATTCTTTGTCCTTGATCTCTTTGCTGTCTTTCCAAGTTACCTGTGCTTAGGGGTCGCTTTCCTCCTTGTCTGTGGTATCTGCTTTGCATTCAGTGCCAGTGAGGCTGTCTCGGTCCTAAGCATTGCGCAGCGCTCGAGAATGTGTCGCACGAGTGGGTCTCTCCCTCGCAACCTTCCCCCTTCCTGAACAGCCTCTGGTTCTCCCCAGAACTGGAAGAAGTTTGGCAACTCCGAGTTCGATGCCCCCGGTCCTAACGTGGCCACCACCACGGTGAGCGACGATGTCTTCATGACCTTCATCACCAGCAAGGAGGTGAGTCCGGAAGGGCGGGAGCCGGCGGGATGCGGGGAGCCCGTGGCAGCCGGTGTGGGTGCGGGAATGTTGTGCCTCTGCGGTGCTGAGGAGTCTTTCCTGTGTCCAGGATCTGAACTGCCAGGAGGAGGAGGATCCCATGAACAAGCTGAAGGGGCAGAAGATCGTGTCGTGCCGTATCTGCAAGGGCGACCACTGGACCACGCGCTGCCCCTACAAGGACACCCTGGGGCCGATGCAGAAGGAGCTGGCCGAGCAGCTGGGGCTCTCCACAGGCGAGAAGGAGAAGCTCCCGGGAGGTGCGGTGTCTGTTTGTCTTAGCTGCGTTCGTCCTTTCCCGAAGGATTTGGGTTCTGGAGGTGGAGTTAGGGGCTGGCTCCAGCCCCTCTGTGCCTCACCGTGACGTTGCAGTGCCGCGGGAAGGAGGAGGGAGTCACTCTGGTGTCGCTTTTTCTGCCCTTAGAGCCGGAGCCGGTGCAGGCCCAGCAGAGCAAGACGGGCAAGTACGTCCCGCCCAGCCTGCGGGACGGAGCCTGCCGCCGCGGGGAGTCCATGCAGCCCAACCGCAGGGGTAAGCGTCGTCCTGGGGCGGGCGCAGCCCGTCTGTGCGCTCCGACTCTCCGCTCCTGTCCTGCCTCTGCTGTTCCGTGCCCGCTGCGGGCCTGGGCCGTGCCCCGCGCACGAGGCCGCACCGCTCGGGGGCGGCGAGGCCTTTGGCGCCCTGCGCGTGTCCCCAGTCCTCCCAGCGGCCCTGACCTGCCCGACCTTCCGCCCCAGCTGATGACAATGCCACCATCCGTGTCACCAACCTGTCTGAGGACACGCGTGAGACCGACCTGCAGGAGCTGTTCCGCCCCTTCGGCTCCATTTCTAGGATCTACTTAGCCAAGGACAAGACCACCGGGCAGTCCAAGGTGAGATGGGCAGGGAGGGATTCCCCGCGGGCTCGCGAGGGCTGGGGGCAGACGCCCCGCTTGCCCTCACTGTCTCGATTTCGTCCCTCCCAGGGTTTTGCCTTCATCAGCTTCCACCGCCGGGAGGATGCGGCCCGCGCTATTGCCGGGGTGTCTGGATTTGGCTACGATCACCTGATCCTCAACGTGGAATGGGCCAAGTAAGCACGCGGGACAGGGGCAGCGCACAGCCCGTCCCTGCCATGGGGGACCCACACGTGCACCCAGCTCCGCTGCTGCGGGCCGGGGCGTCTGCGTGTGGCTGCCCCAGTTCTGACTGTGGTTTCTGCCTCTCCTACAGGCCTTCCACCAACTGAACCCGCTGTGCTGTCACTGCTGGCTGCCGTCTAGAGCGATCGGTGTCCCTAAATAAAGGCGTGTGGTCTAGTATGCACAAACGTGTCACTGTGTTGCGCCTCCTCACCTTGCAGGGACTTGCTGCCAGGCTGGGAGCAGCCCTGTCCGCCTCGCGCACAGGAAGCCAGAGATGTGTCCGACTGCCGGGCTGGGCCGGGCTCTGCCTTCAGACACCTCCCACGAGCCGCTCGTGTGCCTCACTGCCACCTTGGTTGTGTCTCGCTCAGGGGCACGTGGTGCACGTCCGGCCGCTGTGCCTGGCTGGCAGTGCCCGAGCTGGCAGTGCGGGATGGGGAAGGGCGCAGCCGCTCTCTGGGGACGACGGGCTCCTGGCGCCCAGGGTTTCGGCTAGATCGAGGCCTGTCAAAAAGCGACACAAGGCCGTGGTGGTGGTATAAGCTTTAATTCCAGCCCTTCCACATTAGGCTTATCCTTGCCCTGCGTGGGACCCCGCTGCCCTTTCCGGGACCTCCAGCCCTGTCTGCCTCGGGGCTGCGCTGCGGCCTCCCTCCCTCGCTGGCTCCTAGGCTGCTCGCTGGAGCTCCACGTGCTCCAGCCGCTCCGCGTTGGCGGCGCCGGCGCAGCCGCAGCAGCCCTGCATGCTGTCGGCCAGGGCCGCGTAGAGCAGCGGGTGCACGCAGATGTTGAAGTTGACGAGGATCTTGCAGACCTGGGCCGCGGTGTGGATCGCCTGGGAGACGGAGCAGTCCTCCGGGCCCGAGCGCGGCAGGCGGCGCCCCAGGTTGATGTTGCGGAAGACGTGGTAGGGCAGGTAGGAGAGCGCGTAGAGGGCCACCCCTGCCACCACCAGCAGCCCCACCTTGCGCTTCTCCAGCCGGCTGATGTGGGGGTTGCGGAAGACGGTGCGGACGATGGCAGCGTAGCAGGAGGCGGTGAGCAGGAAGGGCAGCCCGCAGCCCAGCACGGCCAGCAGCAGGCTGTAGGGGTAGAAACGGGGCAGCCGCTCCGGCGAGGCGCTGCCCAGGCACTCTGTGTTGCCTGCGTTGCCCTGCAGCTCGGAGAAGGCCAGCGTGGGGGCCGAGAGCGCCCCGGCCAGCACCCAGACGGCCGCGCTCAGCGCCTTGGCGTGGTGCGGCTGCAGCCGCCCGTGCACCCGCAGCGGGTAGACGATGCCCAGGTACCGGTTGAGGCTGATGCAGGTGACGAAGAAGATGCTGCCGTAGAGGTTGCAGTTGAAGAGGAAGCGCTCCATCTTGCACAGGACCGGCCCGTAGCGCCAGTGCTTGGGCGGGTAGTAGTAGGCGGCCAGGAGGGGCAGCGAGAGCGAGTAGAGCATGCCGCTGACGGCCAGGTGGAAGGAGTAGACGATGCCCGAGTGCCAGGCGTGCTCGTGCACCACGAAGCGGTAGACGGCGAAGGCGTTGCCGAAGAGCGCCGGCGGGAACTGCAGCGCCAGCACGGGCCACAGCTCCTGCTGGACCCTGCTGAAGTTGCCGCAGTGGCTGACCGAGGCGTTCATCCGGGGGCTGTGCAGCGCCTCGCTGGCTGCGGGAGGGGAGGGGATGAGGCCCTGCCGGCCCGGTGGGGACCGTGCAGCGCTGTTAACGAGCGGGAAGGGTGGGCAGCGTGGGAAGGCGCCTGGCGAGGTACCGCTGCGCGCAGCACAGCTGACAAACCGCTGAGCCGAAGCTGAGAGCAGCTGGTGGAAGCGTGGTGCGAGGCGAGCAGCGAAGTGCAGACACTGACATGGGTTGGTGAGCGCCTGCCTTGCACCTGGGCTGAAGCCCTGCAGTGGGGCCAGAATGTGCCGCGCTGGCCCCACTCCCACGGAGGGGGAAGCAGAGAGGACCCTGCTGCGCTGGGCCCGGCCCCCACCCGTTCCAGCCCCGCCACTCGCCTCGTCCTGCCTGCGCCGCGGGGTCGGCTCCTGCGTCCTGCCTGCGCCGCGGGGCCAACTCCTGTGCCGCTGCTCCCACACCGAGCCCCGGTGCTGCCTTGTCTCCTCCCCTCAGCTTCGGTCCCTCCCTTCTCAGCAGAGTAAGGCACAGGACGCAGAAGGGTCACATCCTGCCCCGTGCTGGGGACAGCACAGGCCGGGAGCTGGGCCCTGCACCGCAGGTCTCGCCCCCACCCCGAGAAGCCCCGCGGCCGCCAGGGCCCCTCTCGCCTTGCCTGGGGCGGCAGGGCTGGGCACTTCCTCTTCTGTGGCACAGGGGAGCCCTGCAGCTGCCCGGGGCACGCAGGAGCCACCTGCTCCCGTCTCCTTCCTGCCAGGGCCGGGCCGGGCCGGGTCAGGCGCTCGGCCTGGGCGATGCGGCCGGAGATATGCTCCAGCCGATTAAATCGGGGGCCCTGCGGTCGGGTGAGCGGCGCTTCGCTCACGAAACCCTCAGAGCATTGTGAAAAGGGTGGCGGTGCAGTGGCAGCCCGGGGTGGCCAGGGGAACTGTTACAGCCCGCAGAGCGGCATGGTGTTTCTGCTCCCCCCTGCCCAGAGCCCAGCAGAGCCACACGCAGCTGTTCAGAGCACTGTATTGAGCAGGAGGAGGAACAGGGCCTCTGGGAGGCAGCTACCGCTTCCCCCTTAGTCTGTGCACGCAGCAGCCGGCTGGTGTCTCAGCGCTTCCCCTTGCTGGCATGCCCTCGCCGCCTGAAAACAGTTTTCCCCTTTGTCAGCAGCTTCCCTCGCCCCTTCGGTCTGGAGGGAGCGAGTTTGGGGCCTTTACGTCCATCCTCGTGACGTGGACGCTTAGGTCCTTGTCTCGGCTTTCGACCCGGTGCTCCTTGTGGCTGCCTCATCCCGCTGCGGGGCCGCGAGTCCGTCTGTCCAGGGCCTCCTGCGCGTGGCCACGGCTTCCCGTGCTTGGCCCGGCGGGTGGGCCGCGGGCTGGTAGTGCCGCCGGGCTGCTCCGGCTGGCTGGACCGCTGACGCTTCCTCGGCAGGGCGGAGCCCGAGGGTCCTCGCTTCCTCTTGGTGCGCTTGGGGAACAGATCTTGGGAAGAGACGCCAAAGGAGGAGGGAGAGGCTCAGAGGTGCAGCCGGGACCAGCGGGAGGGAGCAGCGCTGGCGCCGTCCCTTGCACCGGTGGGGAGGTGTCAGTGCGTTTACTTTGAGCCAAGATCATGGAAAACTCAAGGTTTTTGCATCATCACCAGCTCCCCGGAGCAAGGAGGGGATCTGGGAGGCTCATCCCCTTCCCCTGCAGGACTCACCTTCATCCGGCTCCTCGCCCACCTCCTGCCGGTAATACTCCGCGTCGCTCTCGTCCGACTGCTCAGCCGGATCCTGCTGCTCCGGCGCCCCAGGGTCCTCAGCGTCGCTGTCACCGTCCTGCCCCCGTCTCCTCCGGATCCCCGCCAGGCTCTTCTTCCTGCAACACCCGGCATCAGCCTCGGCCGGGCGCGCCGCACCCCGCCGCCCTGCCCCGCCACCACCTGTGAGCCTCGCGCTGCTGCCGCTTGCGCTCCACGTCTGCCTCCTGCTTCTGGCGCCGCTCCGCCTTCAGCTGCAGCTTCGCCTCCTTCCGAGCCAGGATCTCCTGGACCTCTGCCTCCGTCTTGTGAACTGGGGAGGGAACGGAGCTGAGAGACGGAGGCCCCAGGTGCCGCGCAGGCAGGCTGCCGGGACGGCGCCCGAGCCCCGGGCTGCGGCAGGGGCTGCGTTGCTTACTGAAGCTGTGGTAGAGCACGTTGCCCTGGGCCAGGCCCTCCTCCACCTTGACGAGCTGCAGGGTCATGCGGGGCCCGATCTGCGGGAAGGAGGCGTGCGGAGTCCTGTCAGGCTCCGCCCGGAGCCCTCACGGCTCCCGGCACGGTCGCGGCGTCCCCCCGGATCAGAACGTTTACTTGGGCGATCACGGGCAAGTCAAGGTCTCCGTGTCGTCACCTCCGGGGGGATGAGCGCCGCCCCCGCTGGCCCCCTCGTCCCCCCAGACCTCAGTGAGGCGCACGGCGCTCTGCTGCGCCTTCATGTTCCCTCGGCCCGCGTAGGCCTGCGGCAGCTCCAGGATGTTGTGGGTCCCGTCCTGCTCGGCCTCGCTCTCGGACAGGTTTATGTCTCTGCGGGAGAGCAAAGTGTGGTGCGAGGGCCAGGCTGCCCCTCCCGCCCCGCCCGCGGAGCCGGGCGCCCCACGCTCACTTGATCAGCAGCTCACTGATGTCTTCCAGGCGGCTCATGTTGGGGAACTTCTCCTGCAGCAGCTTCTTGAGGCCTTTGCTCACGCCAACGGGAACGACCTTCACGCTGCTGCGAGGGCGAGGAGGGAGCAGTCAGGGTAACGGTGCTGCGCGGACCCTGTGCACCGTGGGGCTGGGCAGCCGCAGGATGTGGACAGGTTGGAGGCTGCCCAGAGCATCTTGGGGACAAACCACCGTGATGTAACCCAAGGAAAGGTGCCAGCGCCGTCCCCAGAGCCTGGTGGCAACTGTGGGGCGGCTGGGGCCGAGCACCGCAGAGAGGAAACCACCTGCACGCTGCCTGCTGCTGACAGGAGGCCGAGAGCCGCCGAGGAAGGAAGCGGTAGCAGAGAGCAGCCAGGTGCCTCAGAGCGTTTACTTCTGCGACATCACAGGGACATCAGCAGCTGCATCCTCATCATGGGAACCCAGGGAGAGCGCGCTCCCAGCCCCGGGGACCCAGACGCGCGGGGAGATGGGGGCTCGCGCAGCACTCACTAGTGCCGGAAGTCCAGGAGCTGCGTCTCCGCATCGTAGCTGATGAGCAAACACCTCTTGATGTTGTTGAGGTTGACCTGCGGCGGCGGGGAGGAGGAGAGGCTGCAGCTAAGAACCGCACCGCAGCAGGGAGGCGTCGCGCTGCCTCGTTTACCTTGTGGACGTTGATGGAGGGGAACATGTTCTGGAACATGCTGGCCATGAGCTTGATGTGGATCTGCTGGAGGCCGAAGTTGCTGAGCACCAAGAGCGGGTGGTGGGTGAACTGCTGCTCGTGCATGCGGTGCCGCTTCAGCGAGGAGACCACGTCCTTGATGAGCGCGTACTGCGGAGCGGAGCGGCGGCCGTGAGCCGGGCAGGGAGGGGGCTCCGTCCCGGCCAGCGGGAAGGTGAAGGGCTCCGGCTCCTCCAGGATGTCGCCTGGACACCTACCTGAGTGACCTTGAAAGTCAGCGTCGGGCCGCCGGGGAGGCGAAAGAGCTTCTGCAGGGGGAGAGGAGCAGGCGCTCAGGGCTGGGGAAAGCTGCCGCCAGCCCTCGTGGCCCCCCGCCGCTGCCACGGATGCATCAGTGCGTTTACTTTGAACTAAATCACCGCAGAAACTCAGCAGAGTTTTGTCATCATCTGCATCTGCTTCGGGAGAGGGAAGGGATCCCCAAAGGGCCCTGGTGCCTCCCACTCCACTGGCCCCAGGACGGGAGAGTTGTTGGCAAGGGCAAGCTACAGCCTGGTTGCTGTGGAGGAGCCTCTGGCAGCAGGAGCTGCCAGAGAAGAGCTCCCGGGGCCAGCGCACGCGGAGCAGCGCCTGCTACTCACAAAGTTGATGCTCGAGGGCGATTTGCTGAAGACCAGGAAATGCGTCACCCCCAGGGGCCCGGCCACTGCCACAAAGTCCTTCAGCGAGTTCTTCTTCCGGACCTGCGGCACACAGCTGAGGTCCAGCCCCTCGTCCTCCACCCCCCGGCCCGCTCCCACCGCGCGGGGCGGGTGTGCCCGGAGCAGCAGCAGGAGCCAGGCGCCAGTGGAAGCGGCGCAGCAGGGCCAAGCTCACCTTGAGCGCCCGAGCGGTGTAGGGCTCCATCACCTTCCGCACGTCCAGGATGAGCTGCCGCACGTTCTTGCCCACGCGCCCGCGGTGGAAGACGAAGGAGTGGGGGACAGTGCTGAACTCCTGCTGCGCGTTGTGCAGGGCAGCCGCCCGCTCCTTCTTCTGGTTCTTGGTCTGCGGGTGCAGCGGGGGTCAGGGCAGGGGGCCGCAAGGTCTGGC
>NW_026907589.1:0-54145 GCF_028389875.1 Rhea pennata | reverse complement strand
CTGAGGGCTATAGGGGGCTAAGGGTGCTGGAGAAAGGGCTATAGGGGGCTTTGGGAGCTATAGGGGATGACGGAGACTGGAAAGGGTCTTTAGGGGAGCTTATAAGGGGTGGAACGACACCCCAAGTAGACAGGAGCTATAGGGGGCTATAGGGGCTGAGGCTTAAGGGGGCCACAAAGCTGGAGCAGGGATATGGGGAACCTATAGGGCGGGTAGAAGCTGGAGAGGCACCGATATGGGGGCTGAGAGCAGCTGTACGAAGGGCTATAGGGGCTGTACGAAGCTATAGGGCCACGGGAGCTGGAGGGGGCTACGGGGGGGCTCCAAATGGGTCCGAGAGATGCTGTAAAGGGGCTATAAGGCGCTGTAGGGGCCAGGGGGCTGCAGGAGGGCCGAGAGGGCAGAGAGGGGATTATGGGGGGGCTATAGCTCTATAGGGGCAGAGCCTGTAGAGAGGGTGAAGGGCCGACCCATATAGATTTATGTATGTATATATGTAGGGACTCTGGCAGCACAGACATGCCCCCGAGGGCAGCCTCGCTTCTTCCCTGCCTCCAGCACACCCTGTTAACTCTGGAACCTACTGACGGCTGCCAACGCTCAGCGCAGAACCAGCTGCCCCCAACCCCCCCCCCTCCCCTGCCCCCCGCTGTGCCCCAACCCCCCGGGGCCGACCCCCACCCCGGGGTGCCCCCCTGGCGCAGCTCCCCCCCACTTTGCCCCCACCACAGCGGGGTTTTTTTTTCCCCTCTCTCCGTTCGGCCTTTATTGAAGCAACCCGCGACCCGCGCGGCAAGAATAATTAATAATAATAACAATAATAATAATAATAATAATAAACCCCCCCACAAATGTTCTGGCGTCCCCGTTCCCACCCGCATTCCGGAGCCGTGGGGGGGGGGGGGGGGGTGGAGGCAATTCCCAGCGGCGGGAAACCGGCCTCTCCGCGGAGCTCGAGCCGCCGCTGAAGCCGCGACCGCCCGGTGAGGGCTGGGGGGGGAGGGGGGGTCGTCGCCCGGCGTAAGGGGTTTTGGGGCAGGGGGGGGGGGGGACGACACACACGGGACGGAGGCGGCGTCGCCGGCGCGGCCGGCTCCGTTCACGGCTCCTGCAGGCGGAGCACGGCGCTTTCGGCCCGGCGTAGAGCAGCGCTCGCTCCTCGGTCCGGCACAGCACGGTGACGGCGTGCCGCGCTCCGGCTCGAGGCAGGCCTGGAGGAAGAGGAAGGCGGCGGGTGAGGAAGGCGGGCGGGTGAGCTCCGAAGCTGGTTTTGGGGAGGGGGGAGGGAGGGATAAAAACGGGAGCGGCGGCGGGGCCAAACCCCCCAATTTTGGGGTGGATAAAAGCACAATTCCGAGCGCGAGGAGTTCACAGCCGCCCCCGAAACCTCCCAGCCCGGAAAACCGGTGACGGAAAGTGCGTTTGGGGGGAAGGAAAAGAGACACAAACTGCTCCCCCCCTCCCCCCCCCCAAATCATCCCGGGAATTCCCGGCGGGACGGCTCACCGTCTCCAGGAGCCGGAGCTTCTCCCCGGATGAGGAGGTTCTTCTCCCTGCGCAGCTGCTCCGCGACGGTCTCCAGCGCTTCCAGCTTGGCGCAGTGGCGCCGGTGCCGCTGCTGCAGCCCCTTCACCTTCTTCTGCAGCAGCAGCACCAGGCCGACGAGCTGCTCCGTGCTCAGCTCGGTGTCGGAAGCGCCGGCGCTTCCGAATAAATCGCTTGGCGAAGCGCCGTCGTTTCCGCGACGGTCTTCGGGGAGCTGCTTCGCCCTCGGAAGACGGAGCAGGGTGGTTTCGGGTGCAGCCGGAGCCGCGGATGAAATCGGAGACGCCGGTTCCGTTTTCCGCCCGGGCGGAGGGAGCGGGAAGCCCGGGATCGACGGCTATTGCGGTGTCCGGTTGTTCCCGCTGGATCGTTTCCGGGCCGCTCTCCGGCAGCGCCGGAGCCTCGCCGGGGATTTATCGGGGATTCTCCCGTCTCTGCGAAAGGCACGAATCCGTCGGGAGAGCGAAGGCGGGGAAACGGTTGGATCTTTCGAGAGGACGAGGCCTCTCCCCGTCGGACAGAAACGATCCCAATCCCGGCGTGCCGGGGCGGCTGAAAACAAGCGGGAGCCGGACGTTAACCCCCCCCCCCCCCCCCCCCCCCCCGCCGCCGGCCGCCGCAGCGGGAGGACGAGGGAGGCCGGCTCCAAACCTACCCAAAACCTGGCGGTTACGAGGCTTTTGGGGGATATAAAAAAGTGGAAAAAGGAAAAATTAAAATTTTGGGGGAGTTTTCCCGGCACGGCCGGCGAACGAAACCAGCTTAACCCCCCCCCGCCCCCCCCCTCCAAAAGCCACTCGCTGCTCACTTAAAAGGGGGGAGCGGGGGAACCTGCGGGGGAGGTGGGGGAGGGTGCTGGACCCTCCGACACTTGGGGGGGGGTCGTCTCCGGATCCTCCGATTCCCCCCCCCCCGCCCCCACCTTGCTGATATCATGGGTGGCTCTGGCGCCGGCGCCCCCCTCCCCGGGGTAGAGGTGGCCAAAACCCACCCCCGGGGCGCCCTCCCCCAGCCCAGGATCCCCCCTCCCCCACTCAAGGTGGTTCCCCAGCCCCTCCCCCACCTCAGTGTGTTCCCCAGCCCCTCCCCCACCCCAGGATCCCCTCCCCCACCCAGGGTTTTCCCCAGCCCCTCCCCCACTCCAGGATCCCCCTCCCCACTCAAGGTGTTCCCCAGCCCCGCCCCCAACCCAGGATCCCCCTCCCCCACTCAGGGTGTTCCCAGCCCCTCCCCCACCCCAGGGTGTTCCCCAGCCCTCCCCCACCCCAGGGTGTTCCCAACCCCTCCCCCACCCCAGGATCCCCCTCCCCCACCCCAGGGAGTTCCCCAGCCCCCCCCGCCAGGATCCCCCTCCCCCACTCAAGGTGTTCCCAGCCCCTCCCCCACCTCAGTGTGTTCCCAGCCCCTCCCCCACCCCAGGATCCCTCCCCCACCCCAGGTTTTCCCCAGCCCTCCCCCACTCCAGGATCCCCCTCCCCCACTCAAGGTGTTCCCAGCCCCTCCCCCACCTCAGTGTGTTCCCCAGCCCCTCCCCCACCCCAGGGTTTTCCCCAGCCCCTCCCCCACCCCAGGATCCCCCTCCCCCACCCCAGGGAGTTCCCCAGCCCCCCCCGCCAGGATCCCCCTCCCCCACTCAAGGTGTTCCCCAGCCCCTCCCCCACCCCAGTGTCATGCCCCCTCCCCCTCCCCCCCCCAGGCGGGACACGGGGGCCGCCGTGACGTCACGGCCCGGCCCGTGACGCGCCCTGCGTCTCTTCCTCCCCCCTCCCCGGCCCGGAAGCGGCTCCCCCCGCGGCGGCGGCGGCGGCGGGTACCGACTTGCAGAAGCTGGGCGCGGGGGGCGCCGCGGGCCCGGCCGCCGCCGCCGCCGCCGCCGGGGCGGTTCGCGGCCCGGCAGCACTTGGGCATCGCCGCCGCCGCCGCCACCCGGCGGCCCGCGCGCCTCACGCGGCGCCGTAGCGCGTCAGCACACACGTCACGCTACGTCACGGCCCTCCCGCGTCGCGCATGCGCGCGGGGACGGCGCTGCGCGGCCGTTGGCAGGCGGAACGGGGGGGGGGCGCCGTCGCCATAGCAACGGGGCCTGCGCCGGCGCCGAGGCGGGAAGTGCAAACATGGCGGCTGCCCGGGGGGGCGGGGCTTCTCCGCCCCGCCCTCCGGCGCCGCCGCCTATTGGTCGCGCCCCCGCGCTGATTGACAAGGAGACGAGGGGCGGTGCCTAGCCCGGCGACAGCGCCTCCCATTGGCGGAGCAGGAGGAGGAGGGCGGTGAGCGGCGTGGGCGGCGGCCAATGGGCAGGGGGCGCCGGCCGGCCGCGCGCAGTTCGGAGCTGTGACGGGAGGCGGCGGCGGAGCAGCGGCGGCCGCGGGCGGCGGCGGCGGCGGCGGCCCGGAGCCATGGCGGGAGCCGCCGGCGGGGTTCACGCCGGCCTGGCACCGACTCGCCGCCTCTCTTCAGCCTCGGCGCCGGTCGCGGCACCAGGGCCCGGAAGAGGCGGTGAGGGGGGAAGCGAGGCCGGCACGAAAGGGGGGGGGGGCGCGCGCGGCCGTTGGCGGGGGGGCGGGGCCTCGGGGCGACGAGGGGGCGGGGCTTCAGCGGGTGGGACCCAGTGGGGGCGGGGCTTGCGGAGGGGGCGGGGCTTGCGGTGCCCCTCTGGAGGGGTCTGGGGGTCGCTGTGGGGGATGGGGCGATGAGGGTGGGGCTTGGAGAGGGGCGGGTTTAGGGGGTCTCCCCTCCGTGGGGGCGGGGCTTGTGGGTCCCTTGAGGGGGGGTCTGGTTGATGGGCGGGGCTTGTAGGGGGCGGGGTTTGGGGCCTCATTGGGGTTGAGGGAGGGGTGGGGCTTGTAGAGGGGGCCGGGGCTTGGAGGGGTCCTCATGGGGTGGGGCTGGGTGAGGGTGCCCATGTAGGTCAAGGTGGTGGGTGGAGCTTGTAGACGGGGTGGGGCTTGGGGGATCCCCAAAGGGGGGTTCCTGTGTGATGGGCGGAGCTTGTAGAGAGGGGGAGGGGCTTGAGGTCCCCGTGGGGGCAGTGCTTGGGAGTCCCCATGGGGGGGGCTGGGAAATGGGAGGGTTTTGTAGAGGGGGTGGGGCTTGTAGAGGGGGTGGGGCTTGGGATCCCACAGGGTGGGGCTTGGGGGGTCCCAAAGGGGGGTCCTGTGTGATGGGTGGAGCTTGTAGAGAGGGGGAGGAGCTTGAGGTCCCCATGGGCGTGGTGCTTGGGATCCCCATGGGGGGGCTGGGGAATGGGTGGGGCTTGTAGAGGGGCGGGGCTGGAGGCGGGGCTTGTGCCCCCCCATGGGCAACGACCCCCACCCCATGGGTCGAGTTTCTGATTTGGGAGGGGGGTTATTTCCCGCCGCCCCCAGGTTACGCTGGAGCGAGTGCTGGGCATAACGACCCAAACGAGCAGCGGCTTCGCGTGCGACCCCGCCACGGGGCGCGTCGCCTACGCGGCCGGGTGAGCGCCGGCGACGCCGACCCGCCTCCGCTTCTGGCCCCGCATCGCCCGCCAACCCCCCTCGGAAGCGCCGGGGGGGGGGGTGGGGGGGGGAAGATCCGTCGCGCCCACCTTCCCCTGCGGAGCGTTCCCGACTTCACGAGCGCTCGGTTGTTCGCCGCTCCGCGACGGGAACGCGTTAAACGACCTCGAAACCGCCCTGAGAGCGGCCGTTTGGCGGCCAGAACAAAACCTTTGGCTCATTTGGGTTTAAAACCTGCGGTTTTACTGTTTTCTGTTTAAAAAAACACCCTCGCAGGAAGGCTTTAAGCTCCAAGCTCATCCCTTAGCCTCCCCTGCGCTCCTTCGAAGCCAAAAATCAAGGGAAACCGCTGATCCCGATCGCTTTTCTTTCCAGGTGCGTGGTTGTCATTTTAAATCCCCGAACGAACGAGCAGAGGCACATCCTGAACACTTCCAGGTACTGCGGAGCGGGACACGTTCCTCCGGCACGGCAGGCTCTTCTCCACCTGCTTAAACGGCGTTGGGAAGGCAGATCGCGCCGTTGAGCTTCGGGAACGATCCCTGCGTAGCGTAAAGCGTTTTCTTCCGCCTTAACGGCGCGTTCGGCGCAAGGAAACAGCAGTTTTCCCCTCCGGGGTGGCTCTGCGCGGCTCAGTGATTAAAAAAAAGGGAAAAATCATCTTTTTTTTCCTCTTTTTTCCAGGAAAACCCTAAGTGCTTTGGCGTTTTCACCCGATGGGAAGCTTATTGTGACCGGAGAGGTTTGTATTTTTGCCGCTTGCCGATTTTTCGCTGGAAAATATCCCTTGCCGACGGGATAGAGCAGCCAGAACGTTCCTCCGTGTGGTCGGGTTGTTTTTTTTTTTTTTCCTTGCATGTGTGTTTTCCAGCCGATTTCCGATCTTGGCGATCCCGGCGTGTCGACGCGATAACGCTGCTTCTAGCAGAGAAGCCGGGATGAAAAAACAGGCTGGAAAACGTTGCGTGGGCTGGATTTTGTTGTTGTTGTTGTTGTTTCTGGGGGGTGTTGTTTGTTTTTTGCCTTTCTTTTGGGGTCTTTGCCGGCTGGCGACGCGCGAAAGCCCGCTGCCAGCCCCCGGCTCGTCCCGCAGAACGGGCACCGCCCGGCCGCCCGCGTCTGGGACGTGGAGGAGCGGGCGCAGCTCTGCGAGCTGCACGGCCACAAGCACGGCGTGGCGTGCGTGGCCTTCTCGCCCAACGGCAAGTACCTGGTGTCCGTGGGCTACCAGCACGACATGATCGTCAACGTGTGGGACTGGAAGGTGAGCAACGCCTCCTCCTCCTCCTCCTCCTCCTCATCTCCCCGCTCGGAGCTGCGGCTCGGAGCGGGGACGGAGCGAATCCCTCGTTAGCCGGAGCCGGCTCGCGGGCGCTCGCCCGAACGCCGTCGGATCCTCCGGATCGGGGCGGAACAGCCCCTTTCCGATACCCCCGCCGCTCTTTGCTTCTTCCTGAGCAGAAGGATTCGCTGGTGGCATCCAACAAGGTGTCCTGCAAAGTCATGGCCGTGTCCTTCTCCGAGGACAGCTACTTTGTCACCGTGGGGCACCGCCACGTCAAATTCTGGTTCTTGGACTCCTCCAGAGAACTTAAGGTGAATTAACGCCCTATTTGACGCCGTATCCGGTGGCGGCCCGAAAACGCCGCTTGCTGCGCCGAGGAGCCGAGCCGGCGTCTCCTAGGAGAGTGCCCCGAGCGCTCGGGGAAGCGCTGGGGACCCTCGGGCGGGCGCGGGCGAGTCTGCGAGCGGCGGCGGCGTCAGGGCCGCGCCGTCGCGCAGGTCAAGGAGACGGTGCCGCTGGTGGGGCGCTCGGGGCTGCTGGGCGAGCTGCACGACAACGTCTTCTGCGGCGTGGCCTGCGGGCAGGGCGAGACGGCGGGCAGCACCTTCTGCGTCTCCCACTCGGGCTGCTCTGCCAGTTCAACGAGAAGCGGGTGCTGGAGAAATGGATCGTCCTCAAGGTGCGATATTTGTTTTCCTCCCACCACCACCCCACCCCAACACCCCCGGTCCCCGGCCCGATCGCGTCCAACCGGCGGGCGACGGAGCCGCCGCCCGAGGCGCCCGCGCTGCCCGCCGCAGGTCTCGCTGGCGAGCTGCGTCTGCGTCGGCGGCGAGTTCGTGTTCTGCGGCTGCGCCGGCGGCACCGTCAGGATCTTCCTGGCGCGCGACATGCGCTATCTCGGCGACCTCCCGAAGCCTCACCGCCTCGGCGTGGACGTGGCCCGAGCGCCCGCCCCGAGGTACGGCGCCCGCTTCCAAGCCTGATCTCCCCCCCACCCACCACCACCACCCTGAAGCTCTCCTCAAAAAGTTTCTAAACACGGTGGTGGGGGGAAAAAAAAAACCCCACCTTAACGCCCCGGGGGAGAGAGCGAATCCCGCTCGGTCTCGCCGCAGGCGCCGGATTGGGTCTATCCGACGCCATCGCTCTGGCCTACGACCCTTGCAACTGCTGGCTGTCGTGCGGTGTACAAGGACCACAGCGTGTACGTGTGGGACGTCCGGGATATCGGCAAAGCGAGGAAAGTGTGGTCGGATCTTTTCCACAGCTCCTTCGTGTGGAGCGTCGAGGTGAGAAGGTTTCGCGCCTCGCAACGGCCCGGGAAAATTCGGCATTCCCCGCTCTCCCGCGCCGGCGACGCCGAAATCCTGCCCTAGCCCCGACGCCCGCCCTCTCCGTTTGCTGTTTTAGTTATTTTTGTCGTTGTTCCCCAACGGGGGCAGGTTTACCCGAGTTCGAGGAGCGGCGATCCTGCCTGCCCGCCGGCTCCTTCCTGACGTGTTCCTCGGACAACACCATCCGCGCCTGGAACTTGGAAAACGCCGCCGGCCGGGAAACGCCTACAGCACCGTGAGCGCCGCGCCGGCCGCCCGAGGGAAACACGCTCGTTCCCTCCGTTTTCCCGGCTCCTGGAACGCCCGCCCGCCTCACCGTCCCCTTCTTCTCCCCCCCCCCCTTCCCTGCTCCCCAGACCCTACTGAGCGTCGTCTACGTGGACGACAACACCAGCACCTGCAAGACTCGGCCGGCGCGCCGAGCGCGGCGAGAACGCCGGCGGCCTCGACGTGAAAGCGGGCAGCGTGCGCGTCATGCAGGTCAGCCCGGACGGGCAGCACTTGGCCTCGGGCGACAGAGCGGGCAACTCAGGCGAGTGCCGGGGCGGGAAGGCGAAACCCTCCAAGCCCCTTTCCCCATAAGGCTGAATTTTAGGGATTTCCCTCTTTTTTTTTTTTTTTTGTTTTGTTTCCTTTCCCCCCTCCCTCTCCCCGAGCGGCGCCGAGTTTTCCCCGTCGCGCGCTCGAAAGCAAGCGAGCGTTAACCCGCTTCGGCCCCGGGCACGCGCGGTTTTTCCCGCCCTCCTCTTTGCCCGGGCTCGCCCGCTACATTTCTCTGGCAGGATCCACGAGCTGCGGTTCATGCAGGAGGTGGCGAAGGTGGAAGCTCACGACTCGGAAGTTCTCTGCTTGGAGTATTCGAAGCCGGAAACGGGTAAGTCGTTTCGAACCTGGCGACCTGCCCCGCCGTCGGGCCGTCTCGGGCAAACACCGATCCTTCGAGCTCTGCTTTTCCGATAAACCACCGGGGTCGGGGGGGGGGGAGAATTTCTAATTAATTATTAGAATTATTTCTAATAAACTTCATTTTTAAGACTGTGTTTCAAGCCTACGAGCGGGCTCGAATCGCTTAGAGCTTCGTTGCTGTTACCCATCGGACTTTAAGTCATCGGTTTGCTGATGAGATTTCGCCACCCCACGACAGCGAATATTATTTTTTTAAAAAAGAGACCTTAAAACAGCAGCGTTTTCACACCCGTTCTTCTCCTTCGCGCCTCCAGGAGTAGCGCTGTTGGCTTCGGCGAGCAGAGACAGGCTGATCCACGTCTTAAACGTGGACAAAAATTACAGGCTGGAGCAAACCCTGGACGACCATTCGTCTGCCATAACGTCGGTAAAATTCGCCGGTGCGTAGCTCGCCGCCGCGGCCCGGCCCCAACGTTTCGCTTCCCTTTGCCTGGTTCGTCCCGGCCTTCGGAGACGGGGGAATTTCTCGCTCCGGATTTACGGCTCTAAACCGTCCCGTTATACACGGAGTAGAAGCCGATCCGGGGCGGGGTTGTGGGGGGGTCGTGAGCGATTTCAAAGAACTAGAAAAAATTTTTTTTTTCTTTTTTTCCTGCTTTAGGGGACGGAGATATTCAGCTAATAAGCTGCGGAGCCGATAAAAGCATTTATTTCCGCCGCGCTCAGAAGGTGGGTTACGCGCTCGGCTCCGAATCGGCTTCGCGCGCCCTCCGCGGAAGGCGGAATTTCGGGGCCGAAGGCGAGGGGCAGCGGCATGATCCCCCCCCCCCCCATTTTCCCTCCGCCTCCCCCTCCGCCGCGCGCCCGCCCCGCAGCTGGCGGCCGGCCTGAGCTTCGTCAGGACGCACCACGTCGCCGAGAAAACCACCTTGTACGACATGGACATCGACATCACGCGGAAGTACGTCGCCGTGGCCTGCCAGGACCGAAACGTCAGGTGAACGCGGCGGCGGCGCTGCTCCTTATTTCGGGTCGGGGGTGGGGGGGTTGGCCCCCCCCCCCCTCCCCGCTCTCCTCCGCGCGGCTCGCGCCCCGACGCCGTTGCGCCCCTCCTCGCAGGGTCTACCACGCCGCCAGCGGCAAGCAGAAGTGCTGCTACAAGGGCTCGCACGGCGAGGACGGATCGCTGCTGAAGGTAAGGCGGCTCGAAGGGCCTCCGCAGCCCCGCGACGCCTCCCGTTCGGCAGCGGTGGGGTGGGGGTGGGGGGGGGGAGGTGTGTTTCGAGGGCGGGACCTTAAATCGGCGGCTCTTCGAACGCGCCGCTCGACGCGGCGGCGGTTTCTTGGATTTCCTTTTCCTTCCTCCCTCAAATCCGCCGACGGGGCCGGAAAGGCCCTTTAGGTGCCGCGGGTTCCTCCGCGGGTAGAGCTTTTTTAAGCTGAAAAGGACAAACCCGCGGGGGTGAAACCCCGGCGGAGCTGGAGCTCGGCGCTCGCCGCGTCTCGGAAGGAAGGAGACGCGCGGGAAGCGCTCGGCGCTTGGGGAAAGCGGCGGGTGACTCCGATCG
This sequence comes from Rhea pennata, assembly GCF_028389875.1. Classification (NCBI taxonomy): domain Eukaryota; kingdom Metazoa; phylum Chordata; class Aves; order Rheiformes; family Rheidae; genus Rhea; species Rhea pennata. Next base: position 44,025 of record NW_026907589.1, on the reverse strand, counting down.
CTCCTTTTTTTTCCCCCCACCTCCCGTTTTCAGGTGCAGCTGGATCCCTCGGGCACCTTCCTAGCGACGAGCTGCTCCGATAAGAGCATCTCCGTCATCGACTTCCATTCGGGAGAGTGCGTGGCGAAAATGTTCGGACACTCAGGTTCGCTCGGCGCCGTTTTGCTCCCCCCGCCCCCGTCCCGCTTCCGCGCTTCGGGAAAACTTCGCCCGTTCCGCTTCGCTCGGCTTCGGCCGCCAATCGACGGGGCGCGAGGCGAGGCCGAGGCGAATCCCGGTAAATCGCGGAGGGAAACTCGGAGGAGCCGTCGCCGCCGCGGGCGGAGCGAGAGGGAGCGTTGCGGACTCCGGGCGGCGGGAGGTGAGCGCCTCGCTCCGGGCACCTCCAGCGTTTTAACTCCGTGCGTTGCAGAAATAGTCACGGGCATGAGGTTCACCTACGACTGCAGACGCCTCATCACGGTCTCGGGAGACAGGTAGGCGCCGGCGCCTAGGAACCGGTTTCCTTTTACGCCTCTGAAACCTCCCCGCCGCTCCCGGAGGCGATTTATTCCCCGCCGCAATTAAAGCTCCGCTCCGCACGCCGGCATGATGCCGGGAGGGAATTTTTTTTCCCCTGGCCGCGTTGACGTTATAAGGGAAGCTCCGGCGTGGGGGACGCTGGATGCGATTGGCTTAATTACCGCGCCCTCCCCCCTAAAAAAAAATCTCCGCCTCGAGCTTGTCCTTGTGCCTCCAGCTGCGTGTTCGTTTGGCTCCTGGGTCCCGAAATCACCACCAGCATGAAGCAGCATCTGCTGGAACTCGACCAGCTCCCGCCGAAGGGGACGGAGGAGACGAGTCGGCCGGATCGGATCAGGTGGAGGAGGGGAAGGCGCCTCCGCCCCGCAGAAAACGCGGCGTGCGATCCGCGAGCCTCGAGTTCCCGCTTTGTTTTAACCGGGAGCTACGGAGGAGGGAGGAGGCGGCGGCTCACCCGCGCGGCGCCGCGTTTTTTTCCCAGGCGGCAGACGTACGTGGCGATTCCCGGCGCCAGGGTGGCTCGCGACGCCGCGGAGCTCTCGGACGACGAGCCCGACGCCGCCTCGTCCCCGCGCACTCCGTCCAAAGAGGATTTCGAGCCGGGTGCGTTCCGGTTCGGCCCGGCCCCGCCGCGTTTCCGCTCTTCTCCTTCCTCTCCCGCTTTGCCCTCCTCCGCGTGCCGCCCTTCCCTCTCACCTCCGGTGCCCGTCTCCTTCGCCAGCGCCCGCCTGCGTCCTCACCAACGGCAAGCTGCCCATGTGGGCCAAGAGGCTGGTAAGTCGGACGGGCGAAGCGCCGCCGCCTCCGCGCGACCCTTCGATGGCTCCGGGTGACTCTTCCGGCCCGGTGCTGCCACAGCCATTTCCCCCCCTCCCCTTTCTTTCCAGCTGGGAGAGGCGGATAACTCGGACAACGCCGGCTCCAACCCCCGAGCGAGCTACCAGCCGCAGGGCAGGTGGGCGGAACGGGCCGAGAAAGACCCGATTAAGACCCTGCTGGAAGCCGATCTGACCTACTTCACCCCCATCAAGAGCGACTTCGAGGGCGACGCCGACCTGGAGCCCAGGAATTTGGACCGTCTCCTCCTGGAGGTTAGCGACAGCCGTTGTTCCGACGCCGAGGGACGACGTAAATCCCTTCAAAAGGGAAAAAAAAACCTTCCGTAAACCTTAAACCTTCCGTGACCGTCTCGACGCCCGCGCGAACCCCCTCCGGGCCGCGTGGAGGTTTCGCCTCCTTTATTTTTCGCTCTCTCTGGCAGACGGAGAGTTCTCCCGGCAGCGTTATCGAGGACTTCAAACGCTCCGAGCTTTACTCCGAAGACGAAGCCAGTCGGGAGGAGCTGGAATCGCTCGACGCCACCGGCGCCGGCCCGGATGAGGCGTGCTCCGGGCGCAGCTCGCTGGAGAGCGGCGGGTTCGTTCCGCTTCGCGAGAGGGAGGCGGATAAACTCTTGATTTGGGCCGGCTAAGGGATTTACGGAACAACAAAAATCGCGTTTCCTGGGTGGGGACGGCTCGGACCGATTTCTCCTAGCGAGCCGGGGAGCCGGGGAATTACGGCCCGAATCACTTGGCTTGGGCTGAACTGACCCTCGCGGCTCCGAGTCCTTTTCCCGCCCGAGTCCTTTTCCCAAGGACCAGGAAAGCGTAAATCCATCCCGCTCGCCTTCCCCCCAAGGAGACGCCCGAAGGAGCTGCCGCTGCAACCTGTTTATCGGAGGGAAGTCGGCGACGTCGCGGAGAAAAACTCATCCGTCGCTTCGCCGGAGCCGGAAACGTCCGCGATTCGTCTCCGGCCGGAAGGTGACGCCGGGAACGCGGCCTTCGTCCCGCTTACGAGAAAGAAAAAGGGGGGGAATTGGCCTGGAGGGGACCGGCGGGGCTCGGGAATCCCTCTGATCGCGCTCCGGCGGGAGAGGCCGCGCCGGAGCGAAGCGCTCGGGAGCGACATTGACCGCGGAGGGATTCCTCCTCGCCGGGGCTGCCGAGCGCTTAGAAAACGAAACAAAACCCCCCCAAAAATATATATATATTGATAAACAACCGCGGCGCCAGCTAAACTCCTCCGCTTTCCCCCTCCCGGCGGCGACGCTTCGCTTTCCTCCCGCTCTCCGGCCGATTTAAGACGATTCCGACGGAGAAGCCGAGCCGGAAAAGGCTTCCGCGAGCCCGCAGCCCGCCGGCTCTCTGCCGCAGACTCCCGAGCAGGAGAAATACCTCAAGCAGCATTTCGAGACGCTGGCGGACGCCCCCGCCGAGGAAGGTGAGGGGACGCGGAGCAAGCGCCGCCGCCGCCCTTCCCCGTCGTCCCCGCTCGGCTTCCTTCACCCCTCTTATTTTTTTTTGGCACTATCTGGGTTATTCCGTTCTTCCTCTCCTTTTTATTTTTTTATTTTTCCTCATTCCCTGCTCCGTAAACCGAAACGGCGGGAGAGGAGCGATTAGGGAACGGCCCCGGCTAACGCTTCGCTCCCCTTAACTCCAGAGAAATTCGACGGCTCCTTAAAGGATTTGAAACCGCCCGAAGCTGAGGACGAGGAAAAAACCCTTTTCTTGAACCCGCGCTTGAGTATTTCGGCCAGATTCCTCTCGCGCTGCCAGAAAAACAGCAGGTGGGTGTTTATTCGCTGCTTAATCCCGCTGGAAAAAAAGGTGTTTTGGGGTTGTTTTTTTTTTTCCGGAGGCTTGCGGGGAGGCCCAGAAGCGGGATCGCTTTGGATCCTCTTCCCTTCCGCGAGCCGCTGGGGAACCGACTCCGCCGGCGGCTCATCCGCCGTCCTTTCCCGGCCCGCAGGTTAGCGGGCACCTTCCTGCCGCGGCCTCCGCCGCGGGCTCCCGCCGGGGGCCCGGGAACCCGTTAAGGAAGAGACGGAAGCCGCCCGCGAGCTCGAAAAACCGGAGGCGAGTCGAGACCCTCCGCCGGGGCGGGGAAATAGCGGACACGGAGCGGCGGGAGAAGGAACCGCGGCTGGAAAAAGGGGGGGGAAAAAAAAGAAAGAAAACGGGCGCTTTGGGTGCCTCGAGCGGCCACGGCTTCTCCCCGCTGCGCGAGGCGGCGTTAAATACCCCCGGGGATGGGGGAGGGGGAATAAAAGCACTTTCCAGCCCCAAACCGGCGGGTTTTAGCCCCAGATTCAGCCCGCCGCCGCACGCCTCGTGCCGGCTTGTTGGCCGCCCTCGCTGCGAGGCGGAAACGGAGTTTTCTTCCGCCTTCCGGCCTAACTCGAGGCGGCAAAAACCAGCTCCTCGGTCGGGTCCGTTTCCCAACGGTTGCGTAAACTTGTGTTTTTTGGTTTTTTTTTTTTTTTTTTTTTTTTTTTTTTTTTTTTTTTTTTTTTTTTAGGAGCCGCCGGAAGAGAAACCCCTCGAAACGGTAGGAAAACCGCCCTCGGCGCCTTGCGAACCTGCAGGTGAGATCCCGAAGCAACCGGCAGCTCCGGTCGGGCCGAAACCCCGGACTACGAGCCCAGAAGCTCCGGCTCGCTTCCCGCTCGCCTTCGATCCGGCGCCGATCGAGCTCCCGATTTTTTTTTTCTCCCCCCCTTCTCCCGCCTCCTCCTCGCTCGCGGCCCGTAGAAACCCTCGTCCGGCGTTTCGAGGAGCAGCTGCAACAGCTGCGGGCGAAATTCCGGGAGCTGCTGCAGCTCTACGACGAGGTGAGCGGCTCCGGAAGCGGAATTCCGGGTTCGCGCGCTCCGCGTTTACGGAGCCTCGTTCCCGGCTTCCCGACACGCTTCCCAACACGATTGTTTTTTTTCCCCTTTTCCCCCCCCCCCCACCAATCTCTCTCTATCCGGTCTTTCCCGGAGGCGTCGCTCCGCCGGGAAACCACGGAAGAGGAGCTGCTCGGGCTGCAGGCCGCCTTCGCCGGCGCTTTCGCCTGGATGCGAGCGGAGCTGGGGGCTCGCGGCGGCGCCGGGCGCGCCGACGTCGCCGTCGCCACCGACGGGCTCCCGCCGCCGCCGGACGCCGAGACGCTCGCCCTGCTCCGCTCCTACTCGGAATCGCTGCTGCGAATGGTGCGGCGCGGGCTGGAGGGGGGCGCCGGCGGCCCCCCGCTTTGAGCCCCGAATCCGCCCCCCCCCCCCTTTCGCGCTCCTCTGGTTTAATTCCGCCCCCCCACCCCACCCCGAACGGTGCCGGGGTTGGTTGGGGGGGGGGGGGGGGAGCCGGAGGCGCCGGCTTTGCCGCCGGTTTTAAAAAGTTCCGGTAATAAATGTTCGGCTCGGAGCGAGCGGTTTTGGGGGGCACCGGGGCGGGATTTGGGGTCCTGCGGGTGAGTCCGGGCTGGGGGGGGGGGGGAGGATTTGGGGACCCCAAAGTGGGGACCCGTGGGGACCGTTTGGGCCACCGAGGGGGGCAACTGGGGGCCCATGGGAGTGATCTGGGGCACCCAGGGGGCATGAGGGGACTCAGGGGGGGCAATTTGGGCCACCCAGGGGGGCAACTGGGGCACTCAGGGGCAACTGGGGGCTCATGGGGGAATTGGGGACAACCAAAGGGGCAACTGGGGGCTTATGGGGGCAATTTGGGGCACCCGGGGGGGGTGATCCAGAGGTTCATGGGGGCTATTTGGGGGCAGCCACGGGGGCAATTGGAGCACCCCGGGCAGCAACTGGGGGCTCATAGGGCAATTACGGCACCCAGGGGTGACCTAGGGGATCACGGGGGCAACTGGGGCACCCACGGGGGCAACTGGGGCACCCGGGGGGGGGGGGGACCTGGGGGCTCATGGGGCAATTTGGGATACCCAAGGGGTGATCCAGGGGTTCATGGGGGGCAAATAGGGCACCCAGGGGTGATCTAGGGGTTCATGGGGGGCAACTGGGGCACCTGGGGGGGGGAGGGGGCTCAGCCCCTCCCCACCTCGGCGCAGCAATGACACAACCAAAACGATTTCATCCCAAAAATAATCCTCTTGGATACCCGACCGGACGGGAAAAGCGGAGGGAAAGAGGGAACGAGGCCGGGGAGCCGCGGGCTACGGGCCCGATAGCCGGGATTGGGACCGGCATCCAGTGCCGGAACCGATAACCGGGATTCAGGACCGGGATTCGGACCGATATCCGAAGTTGGGACCGATACCTGGGATTCGGGACTGGGATTTGGGCTGATATCCAGTATCGGGACCGATATCCGGGATTTGAGACCAATATCCGGGATTGGGATCGATATCTGGGGTTTGGACCGGGATTCAGACCAGAATCCGGGATTCGGACTGGCATCCGGGGTTGGGATCGACATCCAGAGTCAAGATTGATATCCAGGCTCGGGATTGCTGTCCGGGCTTTGGGACCGGCGTCCGGGGTTGGGACCGATATCCGGAGTCGGGACCGATATCTGGGATCGGGATCGCTATCCGGGATTGGGACCTGCATCTGGGGTTGGGATCGATATCCGGAGTCGGGACCGATATCCGGGATCGGGATCGCTATCCGGGATTGGGACCGGCATCTGGGGTCGGGATCGATGTCCGGGATCGGGACTGATATCCGGAGTCAGGACCGATATCTGGGATCGGGATCGCTATCCGGGATTGGGACCGGCATCTGGGGTCGGGATCGATGTCCAGGATCGGGACCGATATCCGGAGTCAGGACCGATATCTGGGATCGGGATCGCTATCCGGGGTTGGGACCGGCATCTGGGGTTGGGATCGATGTCCGGGATCGGGACCGATATCCGGGATCGGGACCGATATCCGGGGTTGGGACCGGCATCTGGGGTTGGGATCGATGTCTGGGATCGGGACCGATATCCGGGGTCGGGATCGCTATCCAGGGTCGGGACCGGCATCTGGGGTTGGGATCGATGTCCGGGATCGGGACCGATATCCGGGATCGGGATCGCTATCCAGGGTTGGGACCGGCATCTGGGGTCGGGACCGATATCCGGGGTCGGGATCGATATCCGGGGTCGGGATCGCTGTCCGGGGTCGGGACCGATATCCGGGGTCGGGACCGGCATCTGGGGTCGGGATCGCTGTCCGGGATCAGGACCGATATCCGGGGTCGGGCTCGCTGTCCGGGGGCTCCGGCGCTGCCCTACTCGGTCCAGCGGTGGCCGCAGTGCGGCGCGGTGCACACGTAGTAGAGCCTCATGGCGTCCTGCGCGGGGACACGGGGACGCGGGGCAGGGGCTGGCACGGAGCGGGGCCGCGCGTGTCCCCCCCCTTCCCCCCCCCCCGGAATCGCCCCCCGGAATCGCCTCACCTCGGCTCGGGCGCTGTGCGACTGGAAGAAAACGGCCTCCTTGTGCCCGCACCTGGGGGTGGGGGGAGAGAGAGAGAGATGGGGGGGACGTTGGGGATGGGGGGGGGGGACGTCGGAGCCCCGTGGGGACACGGGAGGGATGTTGGAGCTGCCCCAAGGGGACATCGCAGCCCCATGGGGACATCGGAGCTTGGCAATGGGGGGACATCGGTGCCCCACGGGGACGTCGGTGCCCCATGGGGACATTGAGGACACAGAAGGGACGTTGGAGCTGCCCCATGGGGACATCGCAGCCCCATGGGGACATCGGAGCTCAGCAATGGGGGACATTAGTGCCCCACGGGGACATTGGAGCTCTGTGGGGACATCGGAGCTCGGCAATGGGGGGGACATCAGAGCCCCATGGGGACGTCGGAGCCCCATGGGGACGTCGAGGACACGGAAGGGACGTTGGAGCTGCCCCATGGGGACATCGCAGCCCCATGGGGACATTGGAGCTCGGCAATGGGGGGACATCAGTGCCCCGTGGGGACATCGGACCTCGGCAGTGGCCGGGGTGGGGGGCGCTTCCAACCCCTCCCCCCCACTGCCAGCTGTGGGGCGGTCCCCAAGGTGTCCCTAGGGTGCCCCCAGGGTGCCCCCCCCCCCCCCCCGCGCCTCACTTCTGGCAGGGGTGGTCCTCGGTGCGGGGCAGCGTGGGGTCCTGCGAGACGTCGGCAATGATCTGCGTCAGCTCGCTGCCGGGGGGGGGGGGCCTCAGGCTCGTTAACGAACCCCCACTAATTACCCCCCCCCCAATTAACCCCCCTCTTCATTAAATCCCCTCCCTTTCTTTATAATTAATCACCCTCAAGTCGCCCTCCCCGATCACCACCCCCCAGTTTGGCTTTAATTTGGCCCCCCCCATTAATTACCCACCCCACGGCCCCTCCCCATTAATTACCCCCGTTAATTGCCCCCCCCCACACTCACTCCACTTCGTGCGTGATCTTGTTCACGTAGATGCAGCTGTTGTCGGCCTCTTGCTGGTAGTCGCAGTTGCGGCACTGGGAGGGGCCCAGTATCAAACTGGGAGCACTGGGAAAAGGGGGGGGGCCCGTAGCGGGGGACGGACTGGGACCAGTGTGGTACAGGGAGGGGCGGCTCAAGGGGGTGGTGCTGGTCCCAGTGGGGCACAAGGGGATTGGGGGGTGGTGCTGGGGCCGCAGTGGGGCGCAGGGGGAGTCTGGGGGGGGGTGCAGTGAGGTGCGGGGGGCCGCAGTGGGGTGCAGTGGGCTGCATTGGGGTTGCAGTGGGGCACGGGGGGGTGCAGTGGGCCGCAGCGGGAGCCGCAGTGGGGCACGGGGAACCGCAGTGGGGCGCAGTGCAGCGCAGTGAGGGCTGCAGTGGGGCATGGGGGGCGCAGTGGGGACTGCAGTGGGGTGCAGGGGGACACAGCGGGGCATAGGGGGCACAGTGGGGTGCAGGGGGGCTGCATTGGGGTCGCAGGGGGCTGCAATGTGGTGCGGGGGTTTGCAGTGGGGCTGCAGTGGGGCGTGGGGGCTGCAGTGGGGGAGGGCCTCAGTGGGGCGTGGGGGGATGCGAGGCAGTGCAGTGGGGTGGGGGCGCAAAGGGGTTCGGGGGCCGCAGTGGGGTGCAGGGGGGTTGCAGTGGAACATGGGAGGGTGCAGTGGAGCACTGTGGGGTGCAGGGGGGTGCGGTGGGGGCACAGTAGGCTGCACTGGGGTCACAGTGGGGCCATTGGAGGGGTGCAGTGGGTCACCATGGGGTGCAGGGGGCCCGCCGTGGGGTGCGGGGGGGTCGCTGTAAGGCTGCTGTGTGGCACAGGGGGGTGGCTGTGGGGCACGGAGGCCCGCCATGGGGCCGCTGTAGGGTGTGGGGGGGTCACCGTGGGGCGCGGGGGACCGCCGTGGGGCACGGGGTGATTGCTGTGGGGCCGCTGTGGGGCACGGGGGGCTGCCATGGGGCCGGTGCGGGGGGCGGCTGTGGGGCGCGGGGGGGGGGGGGCGCCGTGGGGCTGCCATGGGGCACGGGGGGGCCGCGGGGGGTGGCTGTGGGGCGCGGGGGGGTCGCCGTGGGGTGGCCGTGGGGCGCGGGGGAGCCGCGGGGGGTGGCCGTGGGGCGCGGGGGGGGTCGCCGTGGGGTGGCCGTGGGGCGTGGGGGAGCCGCGGGGGGTGGCTGTGGGGCGCGGGGGGGCCGCCGTGGGGCGCGGGGGGGCTCACGGCGTAGAGCAGGATCCGGTTCTCCTTGTCCTCCTTCGGGTACAGCATGTTGTTGCTGCGGGCGGCTCTTAGGGCCGGGTCCGGGGGGGGGGGGGGAACAACCCCCCCCGTTCCCCCCTCGGGCAGGGAGGGGGCGGGGCCTCGGCGCGGGGGCGGGGCCTCGGCGCGGGGGCGGGGCCCAAGAACACAGGTGCAGCCGAGCGCTGGGGGCGGGGCCTCCGCTCGGGGGCGGGGCCTCGGCGCGGGGGCGGGGCCCAAGCGCCCGGGCGCAGCCGAGCGCTGGTTGGGGGCGGGGCGGAGGGGCGGGGACAAGGGGATGTGGGCGGGGCCCGAGGGCCTGGAGGAGCCGGTGGGCGGGGCTCCCGGACGGCGGCGGGGGGAGGGGAGGCCCGAGGGCTGTGGGCGGAGCCAAGGGGGGCGGGGTACGCGCCGGGGCCGGCTTGTGGGCGGGGCCCCGAGCCGTGACGTAGATCGCGGGCGGGGCCGTGGCTGGGGGGGGGAAGAGGAGGGCCGCAGGGGATGCCGGGAAGCCTCGCGGTTGCGGCGAGGGCGGCGGAGGCCGGGAAGGCCCGGGCGGGGGGGGGGGGAGGTCCGGGAGGCCCCGGGGGGCGTCCGGGGCGGGTCCGGGGGGGTCCGGGGCGGGTCCGGGGGGGGCCCGGTGCCTCTCACCACTCCTGGCAGAAGCGGATCCCCACGAAGCCCGGCTCGTACGTCCCGTCCGACTCCATGACAACCGCGCCGGAAGCCGCCGCCGCCGCCGCGAGGGGGGCGGGGCCACCCCGCAGCTACGGCGCGCTCGCAGGGACAAAAGAGGTCGCAGCGCGACCGAGCGCCGCTCTTTCAATGGGAATCGGGAGGGGCCGGGCCGGGCCGGGGAGGGGGGTCCAGACAGGACCCCCCCCCCCCCTCCCAACTGACCCTAAGGCCCCTCGGACGCCTGGGCCCCTCCTCTGCGGGCCCGAACGCCTGGGTCCCTTGAACGTCCGCACTCCCCCCTCCCCCGGATGCCTGCACCCCCCCCCCCCCCATTGCCTGGGTCCCGGCCATGTACATGTGCCCCCCCCCCCGCCGTGCATTGCACGCGTGCAGCCCCCTCGTGCACGCGCGCGCGCCCCGCCCACCGAAAACGCGCGCGCGCATGCGCCGGCGCGGCAGCCAGCCCCCTCCTTCCCTCCCCCCCCCGCGCCGCCTCCTCCGCCCTCAGCCCTGCCCGCACCCGCGCTCCCGCCCTCGCCTTCACCCCCTCCGCACCCCGCTTCCATCGCGCGCCGCTATTGGCCGCGCCGCCCGGAAGCGCTCTCCCCATTGGCCGAGCGCCCCGCGGGGCTGCGCGGAAGGCGGGGCGGGCGCCGCCCGATTGGCGGCGGGCGGCGATGGGCGGGCGGCGATTGGCCGGGCGCGCGCGCGGGGGGCGGGCCGAAGGTTCCAGAAGGAGTGGGCGGCGGCGGCGGCGGCGGCGCGGCCGCACCATGAAGGCGGCGGCGGCGGCGGCCGGCTCGGGCCCGGCGGCGCCGGTGACGGTGGCGGCGGCCGCTGCCGCCGTCTCGGTGGCGGTGAGCAGCAGCCTCAACGCCTTCCGCGCCCACAAGCGCTACAGCCGCGGCCTCACCATCGCCGAGTTCAAGGTACCGGCCGCGGCGCCGTGACGGGCCCCGCCCATCCCCCCCCACCGCGCCCCTCCCATCCCCCCTGCCGCGCGCGCGCGTGCGCGCCGGGCCCCGATCAGCCGGGCCAGGCCACGCCCCTTTACCGAGAGGCCACGCCCCCCTTTTACCAGGCCACGCCCCCTCGCTGCACCGCGGCCCGCCCGACCTGCTGGGCCCCGCCCAACCCGCTGGGCCAGGCCACGCCCCCTTTACCGGGGGGGCCCACGCCCCCCTTGAACCAGGCCACGCCCCCTCACTGCACTGCAACCTGCCCGACCTACTGGGCCAGGCCCTGCCCCCCACCCCCAAATGCTGGGGCCCGCCCAACGCGCTGGGGCAGGCCCCGCCCCCTTTACCGTGGGCCACGCCCCCTCGAACCAGCCCCCGCCCCCTTGCTGCCTGACCTGCTGGGCCAGGCCCCGCCCCCTTCTTCCCCCCCCGCACTGAGTCCCACCTCTGAACCTCAGGCCCCGCCCCTCACCACCCTCAGGCCCCGCCCCCGCCGCACCTGGGCTGCACCTACAAGCCCCGCCCCCTGCCAGCCCAGGCCCCGCCCCCACCTGGGCTGGGCTGATCCCCCTTTCCCCAGGCTGGATCCATCCCCAGCAGCCCTTTCCCCCTCCCCCCCCCAGCCCTTCCCAGTCTCCCCAGTAACCACCAGTTGCTGCCGGCAGTGCAAGCTGGAGCTGGTGGTGGGCAGCCCGGCCTCCTGCATGGACCTGGAGCTCTACAGCGCCGACGACCGGCTCCTCGGGCGGCTCGACCGCGACGAGGCGCTGCTGGGCTCCTACCCCGTCGACGACGGCTGCCGCATACACGTGGGTGCCGGGAAAAACCCTCCGGAGGGGCCGGGAAAAACCCTCTGGAAGTACTGGGAAAAGCTCTCCGGAAATACCGGGAAAAACCTCCCCACGGAGGTGCTGGAAAGAAAAAAACACTTGGGGATGCTGGAAAGCAGAGCGGAACTGGGGCGGGCGAGGGGATTTCCCGGCGGCTCCCGCTTCGGCCGCGTTCCCGCGCCGGCACGGTCCGGAGGCGCCGGAGCCGGCTCCATTCCGCCTTCTTCCCCCGCAGGTGATCGACCGCAGCGGCGCCCGCCTGGGCGAATTCGAGGACGTCTCGCGGGTGCCCAAGTACGAGATGCCCGAGAACGAATACGACCGGCGGGCGGGTAAGGAAGCGACCGCTTCCCGCTTTCCGGGGCGGAATTACGGAAAGGACGGACGGACGGACGCGTGCCGGCGCCCTGCCGCCGCCTCTTTTCCCTTTCGTTTATTTTCCCCTCCGACGCCGCAGAATCCCTCCGCTCCTTCCTCAAGCGGAAGCAGCTGGGCCGCTACGCCGAGACGGAAGAGCGCCGGGGCGGCTCCGAGATCCGGCGCCTCGCCGAGGAGCGGGAGCTGGCCGACGCCATCCCGCTGGGCGCCCGCTGCCTGGTGCGGGTGCCGGGGCAGCCGGCCAAGCGCGGCACCGTCATGTACGTCGGTGAGTTTTTCCCGCTTGCTTTGCCGCTTGTTTTCCTCGCTTTCGGAAGCGGTTCCCGGTTCCTCGATTCCTGTTTTTTCTTGCTCTTTCGTTTTCCGTTCCGTAGGACTGACGGATTTCAAGCCGGGCTACTGGATCGGGGTGCGCTACGACGAGCCGCTCGGCAAGCACGACGGCAGGTAGGGGGCTTTTCCGGACGGCGCCCTTCCCGCTCGGATCGGGCACCGCAGACGGGACACGCGGAGCCCCCGGGACCATCCCGCTCGGCTCGGGGATGGAGGAGGGGGCGCGCGGAGCCCCCCCGGGCCCTTCCCGCTCGGCTCGGGGATGGAGGAGGGGGCGCGCGGAGCCCCCCGGGCCCTTCCCGCTCGGCTCGGGGATGGAGGAGGGGGCGCGCGGAGCCCCCCGGGCCCTTCCCGCTCGGCTCGGGGATGGAGGAGGGGGCGCACGGAGCCCCCCGGGCCCTTCCCGCTCGGCTCGGGGATGGAGGAGGGGGCGCGCGGAGCCCCCCGGGACCATCCCGCTTGGCTCGGGGATGGAGGAGGGGGCGCGCGGAGCCCCCCGGGCCCTTCCCGCTCGGCTCGGGGATGGAGGAGGGGGCGCGCGGAGCCCCCCGGGACCATCCCGCTTGGCTCGGGGATGGAGGAGGGGGCGCACGGAGCCCCCCGGGCCCTTCCCGTTCGGCTCGGGGATGGAGGAGGGGGCGCACGGAGCCCCCCCGGGCCCTTCCCGCTCGGCTCGAGGACGGAGCACGGGGTATCCAGAGCCCCTTCCCGCTCCCATTCCAGAGCTAACCCGGAGGTGCTGCCGAGCTTACTTTTTTTTCCCCCGCCCCGCGATCCGGCTCTTCCATCCGCTTTTTTTTTTTTTTCCTCCTCCTTTTCCCTGTGTTTTTCCCTCCGCTCCGCAGCGTGGACGGCCGGAAGTACTTCGAGTGCCAGCCCAAGTACGGCGCCTTCGTCAAGCCACCAAGCGTCACCGTGGGCGACTTCCCCGAGGAAGACTACGGCCTGGAGGAGGACGAGATGTGAGCCGAGGCCGGCGTTCCGGCCCCCGCTCCGGGGCTTTTCCGGCCACCGGCAGGGACGCTGACCGGCCACCGCCGTTTGATTTTGTTCTTTTCCCCTTTTTTTATATATATATTTTTTTCTTTTTTTGGTGGGGAAAAATGCCCCTTTTCCTTCCATTTCCACTCCTGTCCGACCGGAGCCGCCCGCCTTGCCGCCGGTGCCGGAATTCCCGGAGCCGGATGGGCCTCCGCTCGGTGCCTCCTCCCATCCCCCCCCCCGCCGTCCCGTGCCACTTTTGGGGACAAAAAGCTGGGTTTTGGGGGCCCCCCCGTAAGTTATTGTTTGTGTCCAATAAAGCCCCCGCGGGGAAGCCGAGGCCGTGGGTGCCGTGGGGGGGGGCTATGGGGGGCGGGGAGGGTCGCGCCGGGGGGGGGGGGGTGTCCCAGTTTGACCCCCCCCGCCCGGTTAGGACCCCGCGTGGCGCCGCGGCAGCGGTGCAGCGGGAGGGGTGGATGGGGGGGCGGGGCTCCCTCGCTCCGCCCCCTCGCCCGCCGCAGCCAATAGGCACCGGCACCGCCCCCCGGGGGCGTGTCCAAGGGGCGGGGCCGGAGGTGGCGGCGGCGCGGGAAGCAGCGGGTGAGCGGAGCGGAGCGGCGGTGGGGGGGGGGGGGGTGGGGGGGGGGGGGGCGGTCGTGAACGCGCCCCGCGACCGCTCTATCGCGACCTAGAGCCGCCCTGTCGCGATCTACAACCCCCAAACGCGACCTACAACCCCTTATCGTGACCTACAACCCCCATCGCGACCTGGAACCACCCCACTGCGACCTACAACCCCCCCATCGCGACCTGGAACCACCCCATTGCAACCTACAACCCCCATCGTGACCTACAACCCCCTCATTGCGACCTACAACCCCCCCATCGTGACCTGCAACACCCCCCCCTACAGGGGTGCAACCCTACACTACAACCCCAACTGCCACCCTATAACAACACCCCCCTCCCCCCAGCCAACACCCTACAACAACACCCCATCCAGGGCTGCCACTGTACAACAACAGCCCTGCTCCCCGGGGCTGTGACCCTACCCGCCACCCCCAATACTGCCCTACAACACCCCCCCACGGGGGTGCAAGCCTACAGCAACACCCCAAATGTCACCTTGCAACAACCCTCCTCTCCCCCCTCCCCCGGGGCCTACACCCTACAATGCCACCCCCACACGACACCCTACAACAACAGCCCGCTGGGGCTGCAAAACTCCCCTACCCCCCCAAATGTCACCCTGCAACACCCCCAACACCCCCCTACAACACCCCTAAACAACACCCTACGACAGGGGGAGCACCGCAGCCGAACCCCACGCCAACACCCCTCATTACCCCTCGCAATCAACCCCTCAATTAATTTTTCCCACTTTCCTCCCCCCCTCCCTACACAGCCATTGCAACCGGATTCGTTCCTCCATCCGCCTTCTCCGGCCGGCAGGAATTCCCGGAAAGGCGCCCGCAGCGGAGCACTTCCCCCAACACCCCTCCACAACACCCCGCTACACTCACACACACACACAACACTGCAAGCCCGGCGCGCCATGGTCGCCCGGACCCGGCTGCAGAAGCAGGTGCTGAGCCTCTACCGGCAGCTGCTACGCGCCAGCAAGTCCAAGGCGGGTTTCGCTCCGCGCATCCGGGAGGAATTCCGCCGGAACGCCGCCATCCCGGCCCGCGACGCCCTGCGCATCGAATTCCTGCTGCGCCGGGGCCAGCGGCAGCTGGAGCTGCTGCGCGCAGCCAACACCAAGAGCTCGGGCTCCTTCGGCCGCGCCGGCTCCGCGCCGGAATGACGCCCGCCGGGAGGGCGGAATTCCCGCCGAGCCGCCGCCATCCCGGATTTAAACGTTTTCCTGAGGGAGGAAAAAGAAAAAAAAAACAACAAAAATCGCTAAAATGGGACGTCCGGGAGATGGTTTTTCCACCGGGGATTTGCTCGTCGTGATGATACAGAGCCAGTTTGGGATCTTGGCAGGGGGGGCGCAGCGGCGGGAGGGGGGGGAAGCCACTTTGTGGCAATACAGGCGGCAGCGGCATCGGTAGGTTTCAGGGTTAACGGCGCACGCGGTAATGAAAGGTTTCTCGCTCCGCAGCGGCGAGCAGGGAGGAGCCGGGGGCAGAAATGACGGATTTTCCCTCCCCCCCTCCTTGTTTTGGGGGGCAGAGCTGGGCTGGGGGGCGGGTGAGGGGGCCAGGGGCGGGCGGTTGTACCCCTTCCTGCCCCCCCAATCCCCCATCATGCCCCTCAAATACCTCTCCTGCCCCCCAATACCTCTTAGTGCCCCCCAATACCCCTTCCTGCCCCCCTAATAGCCCATCATGCCCCCCAAATACCTCTTAGTGCCCCCCAATACTCCTTCCTGCCCCCCTAATAGCCCATGATGCCCCCCAAATACCCCTTCGTGCCCCCAAATTCCCCTCCTGCCCCCCAAATACCCCTCCTGCCTTCCCCAGTACCCCTTCCTGCCCCTCCAAATACCCCTCCTGCCCCCCAGGACCCTCTCCTGCCCCCCAAATACCTTTGTGCCCCCCAAATTCCCCTCCTGCTCCCCAAATAGCCCTTTGTGCCCCCAAATACCCCTTCCTGCCCCCCACATTCCCCTTCCTGCCCCCTCTTGCCTCAAAGACCCCTCCCCCCCCCCGCGCTGAGGGGAGCCGCTTCCCGCCAACAGCCCCGCGCGCGCCTCCCCCCTCCCCTTCCCGGCGTGCCCCGCGCCCCGCCGCCGGCCAATGGCGAGGCGCCGCCGCGCTCCTTCCGGCGCCCCCTCCCCTCCCCTCCCTGTGGGCGGGGCGGGAGGCGGTGTGACAGCCCGCGCGGCCAATCGCCGGAGGATCGCCGCTCCCCCCCTCCGCCTTCCGCGCGCGCGGTGGGCGGGGCGGCGCTGACGGACGGGCCAATGGGAGCGCGGCGCGGCAAAGGCGGCCATAGGCTGGCAGGGCCAGTCCGGGGGCGGGGCTCGCGGGGGGGGGGGGGGGGGGGGGAGTGCTGGGAGGGGGGAAGGGGCGGGGCTCGCCGAAGAGGCGGGGCATACAGGGCTCGGGGCGGGGCTAAGGGTATGTGGGCGGGGCCTGTTGGCACCAGGGGGCGGGACCGGAAGGCTTGAGGGGCCCGATCCTGTTAAGGGGCCCTTCGGGGGGGCCCAGACCCCGTTAACGAGACCCTCAGGGGCCCCAAAACTTAATTAACGGGACCCTTGAGGGCCCCAAAACCCTGTTAACGAGACCATTAGGGGCCCCAAACCCCATTAATGGCCTCCCCCCCCCCAGAGCCCCAAACCCCGTTAATGGGACCCTCGGGGGCCCAAGGCCCGTTAACGAGACCCTCGGGGGCCCAAGGCCCGTTAATGGGTCCCTTGAGGGCCCCAAACCCTCGTTAACGGGACCCTCAGGGGCCCAAACCCCATTAATGGGACCCTCAGGGGCCCCAAAACCTCGTTAACGAGACCCCCGGGAGCCCCAAACCCCGTTAACGAGACCCTCGGGGGCCCCAAAACCCCGTTAACAAGACCCACGGGGGGCCCAAACCCCATTAACGAGACCCTCGGGGGCCCCAAAACCTCGTTAACAGGACCCTCAGGGGCCCAAACCCCATTAATGGGACCCTGGGGGGGGCCAAACCCCGTTAATGAGACCCTCAGGGGCCCCAAAACTTCGTTAACGAGACCCCCAGGAGCCCCAAACCCCGTTAACGAGACCCTCGGGGGCCCCAAAACCCCGTTAACAAGACCCTCGGGGGCCCCAAACCCCATTAATGAGACCCTCGGGGGCCCCAAAACCCCGTTAACAAGACCCACGGGGGGCCCAAACCCCATTAACGAGACCCTCGGGGGCCCCAAAACCTCGTTAACAGGACCCTCAGGGGCCCAAACCCCATTAATGGGACCCTGGGGGGGCCCAAACCCCGTTAATGAGACCCTCAGGGGCCCCAAAACTTCATTAACAGGACCCCCGGGAGCCCCAAACCCCGTTAACGAGACCCTCGGGGGCCCCAAAACCCCGTTAACAAGACCCTCGGGGGCCCCAAACCCCATTAATGAGACCCTCGGGGGCCCCAAAACCTCGTTAACGGGACCCCCAGGAGCCCCAAACCCCGTTAACGAGACCCTCGGGGGCCCCAAAACCTCGTTAATGGGACCCTCAGGGGCCCAAACCCCATTAATGGGACCCTGGGGGGGCCCAAACCCTCGTTAACGGGACCCCCAGGGGCCCAAACCCTGTTAACGAGACCCTCGGGGGCCCCAAAACCTCGTTAACGGGACCCTCAGGGGCCCAAACCCCATTAATGGGACCCTCAGGGGCCCCAAAACCTCGTTAACAAGACCCTCGGGGGCCCCAAACCCCATTAATGAGACCCTCGGGGGCCCCAAAACCCCGTTAACAAGACCCTCGGGGGCCCCAAACCCCATTAATGAGACCCTCGGGGGCCCCAAAACCCCATTAACGGGACCCCCAGGAGCCCCAAACCCTGTTAACGAGACCCTCGGGGGCCCCAAAACCTCGTTAACGGGACCCTGGGGGGGCCCAAACCCTCGTTAACGGGACCCCCAGGGGCCCAAACCCCGTTAATGAGACCCTCAGGGGCCCCAAAACCTCGTTAACAGGACCCCCGGGAGCCCCAAACCCCGTTAACGAGACCCCCCCCGGGAGCCCCAAACCCTGTTAACCCCCCCCGGGAGCCGCCTCGCTCCTATTTCCCCCCTTTTTTTTCCCCCCCGTTTTTTACAAGATCGATTTATTAACTATGATACAGCTCCCGTAAGGCCTTTCCATTCCCGTCGAGACGATTACAAGACTCGGTAGCAAATAACATGATTTGTTGTGAGTGTGTCCGTGTCCGTGCGCGCGCGGTGGGGGGCAAGGGGGGGCTTTTTTTCCCCATTTTTTCCTTTTTTTTTAACCTTTTATTTTATTTATTTATTTTTTTTTGCGTCTTTTTTCCTCCTCTCTCTCTCTCTCTCGAGCAGCGGCGGCGGGTGGGTTTGGCGGCAGAGTGGGGCGCGCGGGGTGGGGGGGGTCCCGAGTGCTCGCGTCGGCACGAAGGGTTAAAAAAGCAAAATAAACCAAAAAAAAAAGGGAAAACAGAAAATGCCCCCCCCCCCCCCAAAATCCTGCAAATCCGCCACCAAATGCGGGGAAAAAATTAAAAAATGAGAAAAACGCCCCTCTCCGGGGAACGGCCCGAAATCCGGCTTTTTTGGGGTCGAAACAGCTCTCGCCTTAGGCTGGAGGGGGGAGAAAAAAACACCCCACGGAGAGGGTTAAACCTAGGGGTAAAAGGGGTGAATATGCAGGGGGAAAAGGGGGGGGAAAAGGGGGGGGAAATTTGGGGGGTTTCCGGGTGGAAAACGGCAGCGCGAAAAAAAGACGGGGAAAAAGGGGGGGGGAAAAGGAAAAAAAAAAAAAAAGAAAATAAAAGGCACGGAGCAGAACGCGCCGAGCGCTTGGCCCCGGCGATTATTAAAAAAAATTAATTTTTTTTAAAAAAACGGGCCAGAAACAGGGGTTTCGCCAGCATTTTGGCGGCGCCGGATCCGAGCCTGGAAAAAGCGTTTTTTAAAAATTATTATTATTTCTTTTTCCTCCTTTTTTCTCCCCCCCCCCCTCCCCCTAAGGGCTAATTTTCCCGCCGGAGGGTTTAGGGGATTTTTTTTTCCTTTTTTGGGGGCATTTTTTTGTTTCTCCTTGTTTTTCGCAAGCCCTTTCCCCCCCCATCCCGGTTTCCGAAGGCTCCGCTCCGTCCTCGGCCGCTTCCCGCCGCCGTCGGGCTGGGCGTTTTTTTTTTCCTCGAGGATCCTTAAAATAAAATAAAATAAAAATTAAAAAAAAAAGGAAAAAGGGGGGAAAAAAAAAAAGGCAAAATCCCATCTCCGATATTTACAGAAACGCTCGGAAAGCGGAAGGAGGAAAATCCGGCAGGACATTTCGGCGGCGGACGGGGCGGCGGGTGCTTTTTTTTGTGTGTTTTTTCCTTTTTTTTTTTTTTTTTTTTTGCGTGTTTTCCTGGGTTTTTTTCTCCCCCCCCCCCAAAGTCCATAAATAACGCAGCTTCCGGAGCCGGGAGCTCGGCGCGCGTCGGAAAAAGCCGGCGGCTCCCGCTTTTTTTTTTTTTTTAAAGTGCGAAGAGAGAGCCGGGAGGGCTCGCGCGGGGACGGCTCCCCCGCCTTGCTCCCGGCGGTACCATAAAAAGTCCAGGGAAAAAAAGGGGGGGGGGGGGAAATTAAAAATAATATTTTTTTTCAAAAAAAAAAAAAAAAAAAAAAAAAGCTTGGAAAAGGGTTTGGGGGAGGAGGAGAAAAAAATCCGGATGAGGAAGGCGAAGGCGGCTTCTGTAGGGGGGGGGGGATCCGCGGCGGAGCTCGCCGGCCGAGCGGGAATTCCTCGGATCCGGCTTCCCGGCGGCTTTTCCGTAGTGTTTTCCGAAGGAGAGCCCGGGGAGTAGGGGGGGGGGAAATAAAATAAAATAATAATAAAATAAAAGAAATCCGAGCGCGAAGTCCCGCCGCGTGACGGCCGCCGGTTTCCCGATCCTCTCTTTTTAAGTGCCAAATTCCTCGGGGGGGGGGGAAGCCGGAAGCCTGCGGCGCTTCCGCCCCGCGCCGCTTCCGAACCGCCGGAAAACGGGGAAGGTTTGGTGGGGGGGGGGGGCTTTTTTTTTTTAAAATGTCTTTTTTTGTGTGTGTTTTTGTTTTTTTTTTTTCCCCCGCTTTTCCAGTGTCGCTCTTGGTCCAAAGGTGGGAGGGGAGGGAGGGAAAACGCCGGCACGCCGGGCTCCGAGCCCCCCCACCCCCCCCGCTCACCCCCTTCCTCCTTTTTCCCCGGCTCAAGTCAGTCAATCCCGGCGCATCCCGGCGGCGGAAAGAAAAAAAAGGAACAACAACAAAAAAAAAAATCAACAAAATAACCCAAAATCCCGTCGCTGACGTGGCCGGAAGGCGGCGGCGCCGCTTCCTACGCTCCGAAGGCGGCGAACGCCGCGGGAACACCGCCGCGTCCGACCGGGAGCCGGTTCCTTATTCCCACCGTCCCGGTGCGGGTTGTTGGATTTTTTTTTTTTTTCCCCACCGTATCCTGGTGCGTTTTTTGTTTTTTTTTTTTTTTTTTTTTTTCTTTTTTTCCATCATCCCGGAGCGTTTTGTGTTTTTTGTTTGTTTTTTTTCCGGCTTTTTTTTTTTTTTGTGTGTGTGTGTTTGTTTGTTTGTTTTTTCCTCCTCCTTTTTCCCCGTCGCGGCGGGGAAGCGGCGGATCACGGCGCCTGCTGCTCGGCCGCGGCCGGAGCCGGCGGCGAAGCCGGCGAGGGCGGCGAGGGCGGCGGGCTGCGCGGCGGCGAGCTTTGACCCGTCGCGGCCGAAGAAGCGAGCGGGAGCGGCGCGCCGCCGGAACCCGGAGGAGAAGCCGTCGTTTGGTCCGGCCCGCTCCGTAGGGTTTGGAAGAAGAAGAAGGGGCACTGCTGGATGAAGAGTTCGATGATTGTCTGGTAGGTGCGGGTGGCCGTCAGGGCGTCCATCGTGCTGAAGTCCGGGCGCATGAGCGTGGGCCAGAAGCAGATGGAGAGGTTCTCGCTGGTCATCAGGTTCACGCGGTGGTGTTGGCTGACCCTACGGAGACAGCGGGAAGAGGGCGGGAGCGGGAGCGGGCGGCCGGAGCCGGCGCCGAGGCAAAAAACCAAAACACCCCCGCTAAAAAAAAAAATACGGGTGGTTTGGGTCTTTGGGGATTTCTTTTCCCCTTTTTTTCTTTTTTTTTTCCATTTCTCCCCCTTTTTCCCCATTCTTTCCCATATTTCCCCCATTCTTTCCCATATTTCCCCCATATTTCCCCCATTTTCCCCCATATTTTCCCCATTTTTCCCCCTTTTCCCCCATATTTTCCCCTTTTTCCCCCCTTTTCCCCCATATTTTCCCCTTTTTCCCCCCTTTCCCCCATATTTTCCCCCTTTTTCCCCCTTTTTCCCCATATTTTCCATATTTTTCCATATTTTTCCCATATTTCCCCATATTTTCCCCTTTTCCCCATATTTTCCCCTTTTCCCCATATTTTCCCCTTTTTCCCCCATATTTTCCCCATATTTTCCATATTTCCCCCCTTTCCCCATATTTTCCCCATATTTCCCCCATTTTCCCCCCATATTTCCCCCATTTTCCCCCCATATTTTCCCCCCATATTTTCCCCTTTTTCCCCCATATTTCCCCCATATTTTCCCCCATATTTTCCCCCATATTCCCCATATTTTCCCTTTCCCCATATTTTCCCCATATTTTCCCCCATATTTTCCCCCATATTCCCCATATTTTCCCCCTTTCCCCATATTTTCCCCATATTTTCCCCTTTTCCCATATTTTCCCCTTTTCCCCCATATTTTCCCCATTTTCCCCCATATTTTCCCCCATATTTCGCCCCTTTTTTGTTGTTTTGTTTTGTTTTTTTTCTCCGTCTTCTTTTCCACCTACTTGTTCAAATGGCCGATGACGTATTTGAAGACCTCGTAGTTCTCCCTGGGGAATTTCTTCAGCACCTCCTTCAGCGCGTGCAGCTTCTGCTCGCGGTCGTTGATTTCTGGGCGGCGAAGCGAAAACGAACGGAGAAGCTCAGCCCAAGCGAGGGGTTTCAGTTCATTTTTTTATTATTTTAATTCATTGTTCAATTTATTATCTTTTATTTATTTTATTTTTTATTTTTTATTATTTTTACTGTTGTTTTTATTATTAATTTATTATTATTTTTAACTCCCTTTTTTTACTCCTTTTTTACTCCCCCCCTTTTTTTTACTCCCTTTTTTTAACTCCGTTTTTTTTTTTTTACTCCCCCTTTTTTGACTTCTCTCCCCTTTTTTTGACCCCCCTTTTTTTTTTTGACTCCCCCCTTCTTTTTTTACTCCCTTTATTTTACTCCTTTTTTTTTTTTTTTTTTTTACTCCCTCCCTCCCTTTTTTTTTTTTACTCCTTTTCTTCCACTCACTGTGGGCCTCCACCAGCTCAAGCTGCATGCCGTAGGGTACCAGCGGTTCCGGCAGCTCGGAGAAGAAGCTCTTCATGGCGCCGGCCACGGTGTTCACCGTGAAATCCTTCTCGGCCAGGTCGAGCCCGTGATCTGCGGAGCGGGAAGGGAACGGTGGCGGCGGTGGAAAATAAAATAAAAATAAAATAATAAAAATAAAATAAAAATAAAATAATAAAAATAAAAATAAAATAATAAAAAAAATAAAAAAATAAAATAATAAATAAAATAAAATAAAATAGTAAATAAAATAAAATAAAATAAAATAATACATAAAATAAAATAAAATAAAATAAAATAAAATAATTCCTGGCGTTCATTCGCACGTGACCCAATGGGAAAAGAAAATTAACCAGCAAAGCGGAAGCGCCCCCCTCTCCCGGGCCGGCACGAAGCAGCCGTGGGATATGAAAGGGGGTTTCACGGCCCGTTGGGCTCAGCCTTCGGAGCGCAAATTTTCCGGAAAGAAAGGAAAAAAAAAAAAACCCATCCCGGAGCGCCGGCGCGGCCCTCACCTTGGTCGAACTGTCGCTGCAGGCTCTCCATCTCCGACTTGTTGCCGCTCACCCGGTAGATCCCTTCCGTGCTCAAGCCTGAAAAGATGGGGAAAAAAAAAAAAAAAAAAAAAAGACGGAAATCAGGGATGAGGAAGGGAAGCGGCGCCGGATCCGACAGCCCCGGAGTTTCCCGCCCGGCTCCTCTCCGACCGGAGGCCGATCCTGCGAACGCGCCCGGGAAGGACGGGGAAAATCGCCGGAGATTTTAAACGGTTTTCCGGAAAAGCGGACGCAGGCGAGCGGCGCTTCGGGCATCTCTTTCCCTGACGGAATATTTTCTTTTTCCTCGGATCTCCGGGCAGCGCTGCTGGTCTTTATGGGGCGGAAAGGGAGACGTTGGAGATCCGCTCCAAGCTTTAAAACATCCGGCAGGGATTTTTCCATGAGGATTCTCCGGTTTTCCGGGCGAACGAGGCTATTTTGGGTATCAAATTTAAGGGATGATTTTTTTTTTCTTTCCCCTTTCCTCGGAGCGTTTCGCTGAACAAAACCGCCGTCGTTCTAGGGAAGCGGAGCAAGGAAAAGCGGAAAGGGGATGACGCCGGAGTCGCTTCCGAAGGCTGCGACTTCCCGGCTTTCCCGAGCTCGCCGAGAGGCCGAGCCTTTCTTCCTCGTTGGGATTTTAGGAGCGGGAAGGCGGACGAGAACTACGTAAAAAACGATCGGAAACATCTCCGAGGCGCTGCCTCCGCTCGCGCCTCTCCACAGCCGGCAAATCCGACCGCCGCGGGGGACTGTATCCCGCTGGGAAGCGCTGCTCCGGATAAACGGCGCCTTCCCGGCGTTGAGACGCCGCTTCCCTTCGATCCGCTCGCGGAGCGTCCGGGAATTCGGTCCGGAACGGCGCCACCGGCCCCCCCGAAATCGCTCCGCGCCGGTCGCTTGTCACGGGGAAGCTTCGGAGAGGCCGGGAACAGCCACGTTCCTCAAGCCCGGAAGAATCCGGATCGCCCGGAGGCGGCGGGAGGGAGGAAACGCCACGAGGGGAAGAGGGATTCGAGCGAAACCTTTGCCGCCTTCCAAGATCGGAAGGGAATTTTTCCTACTGTCGGCTCCCGCCGCCGCCGCGCAAGCCGAAGCACACGCCGGCGACGGGCCGCTCCGAACGTGGAATATTCAGGGAATCCCCACTTTTTTGCTAGGAAAATAAGGGAAAAAGGGGGGGGGGGGAAGCAAAGCTCTCACCCATCGCTTCGATGTACTCGATGCACCTCTCGATGAAGACGGGAATGGGCTTCTCCGGAGTCACCACGGTGGCCAGCGGCACCCCGAAATAGCTGCTCTCCCACGTCGCCTTCGCGATGGGCGGCCGAGGTTTCGGCTTGGGTTTCTGCGGGAAGAGACCGCGCCGAGCTTAAGGGCGGAAGGGAAACGCTCGCCGGAGCCCGCGACGCGTTTCCCCGCGGGGAAAAAAACCGCCTGGAGAAGCTGGCGACGGCGGTGGGGGGGAAAAAAAAGTGCCAATAAACTTAACTCGCTTCCGAGCGCAGAAGGGATTTTCCCCTCGGCAAACGGGGAGGATAAAACCTCTCGCTAACGGCACGCCGGCGGCGGAAAACGAACCGAGACGCCCTAAACGCTCAAAAAATCAGCCAGAAAAAAAACCCCGTCCAGCCGCCGCTCCGGATGTTTCCTCCGGTCGTTCCGACTTTACACCCGGATCGATCGGGACGGCGACAGCGGCGAATTTTCCCCTCCCCGGCGGCAAAAACGAAGGCGGGAACCGTTCGCTTACCTTCGTCGTCCTCCTCAAGCTGCGCAGGATGTTCCTCCTCCTCGGATCCTCGCCGTCGGCCGTTTCGTAGGGAATGACGGCGTTATCGCCTTTGTACCCTTGGGACGTCTGATCTTCCTCCTTTTTCCGGATGGGACCCAACTCGTCGTCGCTGCCGACGCTGAAGCTCGTCCGGTAGCTGGCGAACCTGCCCAGCCGGGCGCACCGCGTCCGATACAAAACCGGCTTGCTCACGGCGGAAACCTTCCGGCCTCGTTCCAGGGAGCTCGTGTCCATCTCGCTGTCGGAGCCGTTGCCGCTGCCGTTGGATTGCGTCTTGTTGATGTTGCGCACGGTGATGATTTTGCCCTGGGTGCTGTCGTGAGGCACCGAGTAGATGTTCTCCTCCTCGTTCCTCGGCTTCACCACGGCGTCCATGGGCTCGGCGTAGTCGGACGGATCGAAGCCGTCGGCCGGCAGCCAGCTGCTGGAGGACACCGATTTCCGTTGGCCGTCTCGGTGCCCTTGCTCCAAGTAGGATAAATCCCCCTTGGTGAGGTCAAAATGCACCGGGGGCTTTGGTTTAACCGGAGGAGGTACTTTGTTGTTCAGCTTGCTTTCAAAAGTGCTCATAACCGAAAGGAAAGAGAGCCCGTCGTTGCCCTCCAGCTCCATGGAGAGCTTCGAGTGGTCTTTGGGCAAGGCGGGCAAGGCCGCGTCCTCCCGGAAGGGGCTGTAGGAAGGCGGTTCGATATCCTCCTCCGAATCCTGGAGGTTGGAGTTGCAGAGCGGCGAGCCGGCCCGAGGCGAGTTGAACACCTCCTCCGCCGTGCTGCAGGCCTCGGCGACGTGGTCGTACATGTGCGCCGCCTCGATGATGGTTTTCTTCTCCGCCACGTCCTTGAAGAAGGAGTGGAAGATGTCGAGCTTGTGCTGCGGCTGCCCGCAGGGTATCGTGGCGAACTTGCCGTCGATCTCCTGGGCGATCTCCTCGCCCTCGGTGAGCTGCTCCCTGCTCAGGTCGTTGTCGAGGATGTCGAGGGAGCCGTCGGTGAGGGCCACGATCTGCACGGGGACGATGTCCTGCACCTCGCCGAGAAAGGCACGTAGCATGGCCAAGGACGCCTTCCGCCTGGCCGAGTAAAACACGATGTAGCCGTGCACCAAGCGGCTCTTCCGGACGCCGAAAGAGGAGTGGTAGGAAAGGATGGAGAGCTCGACGCGCCGTCGGTGCGGCCCCACGGGCAGCTCGAGGAGGACGGAGCCGGCGCCGGCCTGGGCGGGCCGGTAAGCGGGAGACTGCAGGATGGGCACGAGGACGTCGTCGGCGCTCAGGGGGTCTCCGCACATGAGGCACATGACGACGCGCAGGTCGGCGTCGGCCAGCTCCTTGATGCCGGAGGTAGAGCTCACCAGGTTCAGGTTGCGTTTCGAATCCAAGAGGCCCTTCAGGACCTGCCCGATCTGCTTCTCGTTGATGTTGCGCCCGTAGCCGATGCCGGCCGACGCCGGGTCCAGAAAGACGCACTGCAGCTTGCTGGCGATCTGCTGCCCTTGCTGGATCAAGCTGTGCAAGGTCTCGCCGCCGGCGTCTCCCCTCTTGTTCACGAGGACGAGGGTCAGCGGCAGGTGGGCCAGGTGGTTGTCGCGGCGGCCCACGGTCGACTCGCGGCTCTTCTCGATGCTCTCCACCACGTAGGAGAGCGACTCCTTCGAGTTGTAAAGGCAGAGGCAGCCGTGAGGCTGGAAGGTGGGCGTCTGGAAGGAGTTGACGGGCAGCCGCACGTTGCCCTCGATGGGCCTCAAGGAGAGCTCGTACATCTTGCCCTCTATCACGTACTTGTCATCGTTGGTGCAGAGAGCCCGGATCTCGTTCGCCAGCTCGCGCGCCAGGCCGTCTTTGCCCAGGATCACCAGGTTGATCCTGTCGACGTTGGGATCGGCGAGCGAGTTCTTCTGGTTGCGCTCGGACGGCCGCAGGAAGCGCGAGCCCATCAGGTGCTCGATTTTCGAGTCCACGCAGAGCGGGCAGCTGGGGCACGTCTCCTTCGTGGGGTGATAGACGAAGTGGATGTGTTTCAAAATAAGGGCGTCCCGCTCCGCCTGGAGCTTCTGCAGAGCTTTAAACCTCTGCTCCTCTCCCAGCACGTCTTGGATGACGCCCATTTTCTCCTTGCTCGGCTTGGCGTCGAGCTCCAGTTCGTAAAACAGCTCCGAGTACTCCAAGAGCAGCTCCTGAAACTCCTCCTTGGCCTTTTCGATGATCTGCTTTTGGTGCTTGCTGTAGATCTCCATATAAACGGATTCCTCCAGCCACATGTAAAACTCCTCGTTCATGATAAAGCTGCGCGCTTCCTCCCAGGGCTTTCCGGGCGTTATGAAGGGCGACGTCTCCAGGTTCTCCTTGAAAGCTCTCCTCATCTCCGCTCTTTTCCTCTCGTTCCTCAGCTTTTCCAGGTGAGCTTCGTAGAGCTGCTCGGCGGGCTGAGTCTCCATCAGGTCGAAAGGAATGCGCTCGTTCTCCATGTTGTCGATGTGGCTCGTGGCGTCCCAGGGCGTCTCTTCGAGGACCACGAACCACTTGGAGAAGTCGGCCTTGGTCTCCAGCAGCTTCTCCGCTTTCCCGCAGCTCAGGCGATCGATCTCGTCCAGGTCCGGGATGAGGGCTTCGAAGGCTTGAGGAAGCATGGCCAGATACATCTTCCGGCGACGCTCTATGTGCTCCTGCTTGAGGCGATGGACGTGCTGCAGGAAGAGCTTCTTGGCTTTCTGCGTCCCTTCCAGGTACACGTAGTCCTGGTACTCCGGCGACGACTGCATCTTGCGGCTCACGTTCGACCACGTCTCGTTGTGGTTCTTGACGATGCGGCTGACCAGCCACTCGTACTTGTCCTTAGCGGCGGCGATCTGTTGGCTCTGCTGCTTCAACGCTTCGAAGTAAGGGATAATTTTAGCCTTCCCCCGGCTCTTATCGATCAGCTGCACTAAGGTGCTGAAGGCCAAGTCGACGTTCACGTTGGACCTGGCGGACGTCTCCACCACCTGGAGGTTCTTTTTGCTCAAGGCGAAGGCGTGGGCGTCCCGAATGTAGCGCTCCACGCCTTCGTCGCACTTGGTCAGCACCACCACGATGGGCTTCTTCGTTTTGGCCAGCTGGTTGTAAAGGTTGGAAACGAATTTGAGCTGGTCGTCAAAGTTCCTGTTCATGCCCCTGCTCACGTCGACGCAGAGCAGAAAGCCGTCGACCAGCAGCTTTCCGTCGGGCATCTGCTTCTGCTCAAAGTCCTGCTCCAGCCCCAGCTGATCAGTGCAAAAGTACATGAGTTTCTCGGCCGAGGCGAGCTTGGTGGCTGCAGCCCGTTTGATGTAGGGCTGCAGGGCCGTGCTGCGATGAGGTTGGAAGGTCTGGTCGTCGATGAACTCCGTCTGCTCCACCACGTGCGTTCTGCACTCCACGCAGTCCTCCAACGAACGGGCCACCTCGCCCCAGTAGAGGAAGTGGTCGTTGTTGACCACCCGGCCTCCAAAGTCACTGGTGCTGAGGACCGAGGTGTGGTCCAAGTGAAACTCGTCGGCGCTGGGTCGCACGAAGCGGTTGCAAAGGCAGGATTTCCCGACGCCGCACTGCCCTTTCTCCTTCTCCGTGCCGGATAATCCCACCACGCTGAGGTTGTAGGTGGGAACGCGGACATCTTGCTTTCTCGCCATCATCATCGTCCGCGCATCCTGTCGCGGGCGACCGCTTCCGAGAGGATTAGAGTCTCCGGGCTCCGACGGGAGCTCGGAGCTCGGCGGCGAGGCGGGAGGCGGGGATCAGCGCGGGCAGGCTGCCGGGGCGCCGGCGGCTGGCGTTCCCATGCCGATTCCCGTCGTCCGGCAGCCTACGTTTCCCCCTAGGAGTAAAAAAAAAACAAAAAAACACAGAATTCAGTATTTTAACTCCACGATTACGTCAAAAAAAGAGCCGATTCCGCCAACTGGATCGATCCTTATCCGATAACGGCTCGACGGTACCGCCGAGGGGGGTTTCCGGGCCCGCGGCGGCGCGAGCTCGGGGCCGGCGCCGCGGGGCCGAGCCGCTCGCCTTCGCTTTGATGTCCGGCTAAGGCGGTTTTACCGGTTCTGCGGTGGGATCCGATTAGGCAACGGGGCGGCCCGGGAAGGCGCCGCTGCCGCTTCCGCGATGGCCGAAGGAAAGGAGGGAGGGAAAAGGGGAGGGGAAAATAATGAATAATAATAATAAAATGAAGGAAGAGGGAAAAAAAAAAAAAAAAAACCTACCGTAACATTTGAGCGCGAACCGCGTTTAACCCCTCCGCGAGGTCACCGCGATCGGCTGAGTCACGGCGTTACCCGATCCGAAGGCTGCGGAAAAAAAAAAAAAAAAAAAAAAAGGAAAGGAGGAGGAAAATAAAGAGGGGGAGAAGAAGAGGTGTCAGCGCGGCCCCCGCCGGAGCGGCCGGGAATTCGTTCCGAGCGACGGCCGGCCGGGCGCGGAGGAATGCGGATGCTCCCGGCGGAGGCGAGGCCGCGGAGCGCCGCTGGGCTTCCCCGCGGCGACGGCCGGGCGGTTCTCCGGGCGGGAACGCCGCCGGAAAACTCCGGGCGGTCGGATCCGCGCGGAACATCCGAGCCGCCGCCAAAATAAGTTGCTTTTCCCGATGGTTTCTCCGACTCGACGCGAGCCGAGGCGTTGGGTCAGCTTCGCTCCCTCTTTTCCCACCTTTTTCCGTCATTTCCTTACCATTCCTACGGCTCAGCGGGAAGCGCGGCCACCCCCATTCATCCCCCCCCACCACACAAAAAAAAAAGTGGGATTAGGGAATATCCGGACCGCCACGGCTCCCGCTCCCTCCTTGGCCATGTAACGCGGGAAAGGAGGGAGAGGAGGCGTGAGAGCCGGCGACGCAAAACATCCCGGATAAGGAACGCCGCACGCAGGCCGAAAACCGGCGTAAAACCGCTTTGGAAAAAATCCCGGCTCGGCGCCGACCCGGAGAAGGTACGGACGGAACGGAAACTCCCCGCGGATCCAGCGGAAAAAGCGCCCGGCGTCAAACGCTCCGGGTGGTTTTTAAGTCGCGGGAAGCGGCGGGATATAACCCCGTGGCGCGCGATGTCGGTCGGAAAGCCGGAAGCGCTCCGCGTAGGCCAAGGCAAAGCGGCGGAAAGGGAGGGGAGTTAATTCCCGATCCGTAAAAAAAAAAAAGCTCCGGAAATAAAACCGGCTCCGGAGAGGTTTTGGAAAGTGATTTGGGGACGCGGGCGATTAATTAAGCGTCGCGGCCGGCCGGGTGCTCGGCAGCGTCGTCGCCACGTACTAGCGGAGCGCCGGGAGAGCGGAACGCCGGGAGAGCGGAACGCCGGGATACTCGTCTCTCGCGGAAGTAACCGAACCTCCGATTCGCACCTGGGAGGAAAAAAAAAAAAAAAAAAGAAAAAAATACAAAATAGAAACGGTTTCGCTTACGTTCTTCGGAAACTCGCGCCGATATATACGGCAAAGAGGCGTCGCCGCGATCCGGTGAAGCGGGCGAAACCCCCCCGTTATCCGTCCCGCTCCCCCAATAATAATAATAATAATAATAATCGGCCTTTTTTCCCGGGAACGCGGCTAAGCTGCGGGCGGCCGAGCGGGCGCTCGGTTGCTTTCGGTTTCGTCCCGCAAAGCCCTGAGTCAGGAGTTACTCATTTACGCGCTGGAATCGCCTCCCTGGGAAATTTAGGCCGACGGAGATTACGCGGGAGGATCGGGAAGGAGGAAAAAAAAAAAAAAGGGAGGGGGGGGGGCCGGCGGAGTTCGGAAGCCGAATCCCGGCGCGTCGTTCGGGTCGGTTTTCCCCTCTCGGGAAGCTGGCGGTGCGCCCGAAGAAAGGAGGGGGAAAAAAAATAAGGAAAAGGATTAGGAAGTAAAGAAAAAAAATCCCAAAGTGGGGAATTTTCAGATTTTCCACCCTCTGGTATCCGAAGCCGAGGAAGCGGCGCGACGGCGGCTACCGGCCCTCGACCTCCGGCTTTCCGAGCCCGCCAGGGGATTAGGAACAAGAGCGATTAAGCGGCTCCGGGCGGCGGGAAAGCGGAGTAAGATCCGGAGCGACCCGGCGGAGCGCCGAAAGGACGCGGAAGCGGCTCCGCGGCGGGAAAACCGACGCGGGAGCTGGAAACGGCCGGCCGGACGCTGTGCGAGCGGGTGCCGCGGAGGAGCCCGAGTCGGCAGCCGGCGGCGATTCCGGTTTTTCCGGTGCCGCTTAAGCTCTCTCGGGCATCTGCGCGAATCCCGGCGCCGCGTTAGCCGAGCGCTTCCAGCTCAAATGGTGGGAAAGCTGGAAAGGAGCCAAGCGGCCTGGACACTCTTCCCAGCTGGGTCGTTAAATCTTGCTAAAACGGGGCAAAAACAAAGGTCGGAGCCAAAAAAATATATATATATATCACGGAAGAAACGGAACAGGCTTCGGATAACGGCCCCTCGCGTCCGGAAGAGCCGTCGTTAAGGCATCTTAGAGGTCTCCGTAATTATATCCGCGGGCGAACGTCGCGGATGCGACGGGTCCGAGGTCGGATGCGGGACGGGCTAACGAAGCTGCCGGCCAGGAGGCTCCTTGCCGGAGCGCCGGGTGGAAATCCCGACGCCGGATAACGCCAGGTGGAAATCGGGATTCCCGAACCGTCCCTCGAGGCCGCGTTCCCCTTTCCGGCAAGGCGTTAAGTTATTTATCCGTACGGATATCCCGGATAGTTACGGGCGGCAAAAGCACGCGACGCGATGGACACCTCGATCCCGACGGCGGGAAGAAAGCTACGGAGAAACGGAGCTTCCCGCGGCAGCTTATTCCTCTTCTCCGAAGTCACCGCGGAGCCGCCGCTCCGAAACGGAAGCTTTGGAGGGGGAAAAATAAAAGAATTTTGGGGGGAAAAAATAAAAAAAGAGGCGTCGGGGGAGAGGTCTGAGAACGCCGGCGGCGGCACGCCGGATCTTTGCGCTTCCGTCGGCGCGAGAGGAACGAGGAATCCGGATAATCCCGCGAGGAGCTTTTCTTCGTAACGGCCTTTCGCGACGGCCGAGGAATCCCCGGACGGCGGCGACGCCGACGGCTTCGCGGGCGCTCGGATTTGGGATCGCTTCCCCCCCTCCTCCCCACCCCGCCGCGAAGCCGCTGGGAAAGGAGACGGCGCGAGGGAGCTGGAACCGGGGGGAAAATAAAGAAAAAAGGGAAAAAAAAGGAAAAAAAAAAATCAAATTAACGGAATATTTAGCGGCCGCTTCGGATCCGGCTCCGCCGCGACGGTTGTTACGTCGGGAAGCGGCTTTCGGAAAGGAAAAATTAAAAAGCCCCCAAAAACCAACAAAACTAGGGCAACGTCCAAACGCGACCGGATGAGTCAGCAAGAACGAGGCCAAATTATGTCAAAGTCGTGGAAATATGTCAAAGGAAAAAAAAAAAAAAAAAGAAATTAAATAAAACGAACAAAGACTTTAACGATTTCGCCCCGGCCGGGCAGAGCTAAGGCAGACGTTAATTAAGCCGCTAAACGATAATTAATTAAGCTCGGAGGCTGCCTGCGAGCCGACGCGGGAATTCCCGGCGTATGGGTGCCCCCCCCTTCCCGCCCGCCTCCGCGATTCCCGGATTTAACCGGGAAGGTCGCAGCTTTTTTCCCCTTGACGGCCGAACGGAAAAGGGGACACGGCTCCAAACCGGCGCGTCGGAAAAGCCGAGGGAGAGTTTAAATCGGATTAACGGCGCCGGCAGGTTGATACGTCAGAGATTGAAACAAAAAAAAAAACGGGGGGGGGAAATAAAGGGAAAAAGTTGAACTCCGAACGGGTTGATTCCGATTCTCGGCCAGGCCAGCGGCGGGATTCGGAGAGGAAATTTCCAGAGAGAGACGTTCCGGCGTTTCGCCGAAGCGGCCGGCGGAAAACATCCCGATTTCTTTGCGGAAAGGTCGGAAAATCGCCCTGGAGCAAAGCGTGTTTTTTTTTTTTTTTTTTTTTTTTTCCCAATCCCGCCGTCCCGCTCCTCGATTTATCCCGGCTGAACGCGGAACGTCGGGAAGCGGGAGAAAACGGGAAGCGAGGTCGGGCGCCGGGCGCTTACCCGCGAGGTCGGGCTCGGCGGCGGCTCCGCTCTCTCCGTCGAGGCCGGCGGCCGGGAGCATCTCAGAGGCGCCGGGAGGCTCCTGCGGTAACGGGAGAGATGGGAATTAGCGCCGGTGCGTTACGGAGCGGCGTCCGGACGGAGGCAAGAGCAAAACCAGAGGCGTTAAAAAATATATGTATTTATACAAAACGGAGAATCTTCCCGCTTTTTCTCCTCCTAACGGAGAAAAAACCATCGGCGCAAGCCAAAGATTCCCATTTCCGCCCTTTTCCAGGTCGTTTCATGGCACGGGGAGGAAAAAGGGCAAAAACGGGCTTTATTCCTCATTAAAAAAAGAAAAAAGGGAAGCAAGGAATTCTTTAAATTAAAAAAAAAAAATCCTTTTTTTTTTTTTTTTTTTTTTTTTAATTGAGTGTCTGGGAGGTTCTCCGGGCTTCCCGGTTCGCCCCGAGCGATCCGGCGCCGATCCGAGGAGGATGCAAGAAGCCGGTGCCGCTCCTGAAGAAGGCACAGGGGAAAAAAAAAAAAAAGAGGAAAAAGGAGGGGGGGAATTAAAAAAGGAAATAAAGGGAAAAGGGGGGGGAAACAGGGGGAAAAAAAGGGGGAAAAGGGGGCTGTGGAAGCGGAAAGGCCGGAGCGAGTTTCCGGCCTCGGCTCCGGGCGCTTTGGTCTCATTCCTCTGCCCTCGCTGGAGAAACTGCCGGGGGGGGGGGGGGGGGGGTGGAATCAGGAGCCTCCCCCCCGGCAGAAGGTTTTTGGGGCGTTTGGGGTTTTTTTAGGGTTTGGGTTTTTTTTTTTTTTTTTTTTTTTTTTTTTTTAAGTCTTTGCCACCTGCCCTGGAGCCTGAGGACCCCCCCAAGCGCAAGAAGGGGGGGGGGGGAGGTCTCCCCTCAACCCCCCCCCAGCACAGGAAGGGGGGGTCTCCCCTCGACCCCCCCCCTCAGGTGTAGGAAGAGGGGGGGTCTCCCCTCGACCCCCCCCCCAGGTGTAGAAAGAGGGGGGGGTCTCCCCTCGACCGCCCCCTCAGGCGCACGAGGGGGGGGGTTTCTCCCCTCGACCCCCCCCTCAGGCGCAGGAAGGGGGGGGTCTCCCCTTAACCCCCCCCAAAGCACAGGAAGGGGGGGGTCTCCCCTCGACCCCCTCCCTCAGGCTCAGGAAGGCGGGGGGTCTCCCCTCGACCCCCTCCCTCAGGCGCAGGAAGGGGGGGGTCTCCCCTCGACCCCCTCCCTCAGGCGCAGGAAGGGGGGGGGTCTCCCCTCGACCCCCCACCCTCAGGCGCAGGAAGGGGGGGTCTCCCCTCGACCCCCCACCCTCAGGCGCAGGAAGGGGGGGGTCTCCCCTCGAACCCTCCCTCAGGCTCAGGAAGGCGGGGGGTCTCCCCTCGACCCCCTCCCTCAGGCGCAGGAAGGGGGGGTCTCCCCTCGACCCCCTCCCTCAGGCGCAGGAAGGGGGGGGGTCTCCCCTCGACCCCCCACCCTCAGGCGCAGGAAGGGGGGGGGTCTCCCCTCGACCCCCCACCCTCAGGCGCAGGAAGGGGGGGTCTCCCTCGACCCCCCACCCTCAGGCGCAGGAAGGGGGGGGTCTCCCCTCGAACCCTCCCTCAGGTGCAGGAAGGGGGGGGGGTCTCCCCTCGACCCCCCACTCGGGCGCAGGAAGGGGGGGTGTCTCCCATTGACCCCCCACTCGGGCGCAGGAAGGGGGGGGGTCTCCCCTCGACCCCCCCTCTCAGGCTCAGGAAGGCGGGGGGTCTCCCCTCGACCCCCTCCCTCAGGCGCAGGAAGGGGGGGGGTCTCCCCTCGACCCCCCACCCTCAGGCGCAGGAAGGGGGGGGTCTCCCCTCGAACCCTCCCTCAGGTGCAGGAAGGGGGGGGGGGTCTCCCCTCGACCCCCCACTCAGGCGCAGGAAGGGGGGGTGTCTCCCCTTGAACCCTCCCCCAGGCACAGGAAGGGAGGGGGTCTCCCCTCGACCCCCCCTCAGGTCTCCCCACCCTCCCCTGCGTCGGTTTGGGGGGGGGGACCATCCCCCCCATACATGAGGGGATGCCCTCCTCTTTTGGGGGGGGGATCTCTACTCTCCCTCCTCATCCTGGGGGGGTTCACCTTGCCTGGGGGGGGGCTCCCTTCTCCTCTCCCTCCCCGCCCCCCAACCCGGGGGTATTCCTCGTTGGGGGGGGGGGGTCTCTCTTCCAACCCCCCAGTCCCAAACTAACCTTTCTTGGGGTCTCCCCTCTTCCTCCTCCATCCTGGGGTCACCTCTCCCCTTGGGGGGGGGCACCCTGGGGGGGGTCTCCCCTCCTTCCCCCCACCTCAGCGCTCCTCTCCCCTTGGGTGGGGGATCCCCATGGGGGGGCGTCTCCCCTCCTTCCTGCCCCCCAACCCAAGGCTCCTCTTTCCTTGGTGGGGGGGGTCCGATGGGGGGGGTCCTCCCCTCTTTCCCCCCCTCATCCCTACCTCAGGGCTCCTCACCCCTGTGGGGAGGGGGGATTCCCCTCTTCCCCCCCCCAACCCAAGGCTCCTCTCCCCTTGGGGGTCGGTCCCTGTAGGGGGGAGGGGGCTCCCCTCCTTCCCCCCCTCCCAGGGCTCCTCTCCCCTTGCGGGTTGGTCCCTGGGGGGTGGGGGGCTCCCCTCTTTCCGCCTCCCACCCCAGGGCTCCTCTCCCCTGTGGGGACTGGTCCCCACGAGGGGGGTCCCCCCCCCCTCCCCTCAAGGGGAGGGTCCCCGTGAGGGGAGTGGGGGTCTCTCTCCTCAGTGGGGGGGGTCTCCATGAGGGGAGGTCTCTCCCCCCCCCTCACCTCAGTGTGTGTGGGGGGGTCCCCCGGGGGGGTCTCCCCCCTCCTCTCCCCTGTGTGTTTGGGGGGGTCCCCCCGGGGGGGTCTCTCCCCTCCTCTCCCCTGTGTGTTTGGGGGGGTCCCCGTGAGGGGGGGGGTCTCCCCCCTCCTCTCCCCTCAGTGCGTGGGGGGGGGGTCTCTCCCCCCTCCCCTGTGGGGGGCTCCCCCCGGGGGGGGGGGGTCTCCTCCCTCCCCTCGCCGCGGGCCCCTCTCCCCCGCCGGGGGTGGGGCCCGGCCCCGGCCCCGGCCCCATTGTTCCCGGCCGCGGCGGCGGCGGCGGCTCCGCCGCTCCCTCACCCCGGCGGCGGCGGCGGCGGCGGCGGCGGCGGCTGCGGGCCGGGCCCGGCCCGGCCCGGCCCGGCCCGGCCCGCGGCGGCGGCGCCACGGCCCCCCCCTCCCCCACCCTCCACCCACCTCCCGCCGCTCTGGGCGGCTCCGGCTCCGGCTCCGGCTCCGGCTCCGGCGGCGGCGGCGGGAGGAGCGGCCAAGGCCCCGGGCTGGGCCTGTAATGGCGGCGGCGGCGGCGGCGGCGGCGGTTTCCTCCTCCCCTCACGGCCACCGGGGCCGCGCGCCGCGAGCGCGAGCGGGCCGGGGGGGGGGCGGCGGCGGCGGGGGGGGCGCGCGCGCGCGGGGGCGCGCGGGGCGGGCGGCGGCGGCGCATGCGCGCGGGGCCGGGAGTTGGGGGGGGGGGCGGTGAAGGGGGCGCGCGGGCGCGCGCGCGCGCCGAGTTGGGGGGGGGGGGGGGGGGGGGCGGAGCCGCGCACAGTGCGCCGCGCGGCCAGGCGGGTTGGGGGGGGGGGGAGATGCGGCAGGCGGCGCGCGCTGCGGGGGGGGGGGGGGGGGGGGGGGGGGGGGGGGGGGGGGGGGGGGGGGGGGGGGGGGGTGCAGGAGGGGCGCGCGCGCGCTCGGGAACGCGCATGCGCGGCGCCGCGACCGCGCGCTCGGCACGCCCTGAGCGCGTGCGGCCGTGGCCCCCCCCCCCCCCGGTGCAATGCACCCCCTGTGCAGGGACCCCCCCCCCCCCGGTGCAATGCACCCCGTGCACCCTGCAGGGACCCCCCCCCCCCCGTGCAATGCACCCCCTGTGCAGGGACCCCCCCCCCCCCCCCCCCCCCGGTGCAATGCACCCCCTGTGCAGGACCCCCCCCCCCCGGTGCAATGCACCCCGTGCACCCTGCAGGGACCGCCCCCCCCCCCCGTGCAATGCACCCCCTGTGCAGGGACCCCCCCCCCCGGTGCAATGCACCCCGTGCACCCCTGCAGGGACCCCCCCCCCCCGTGCAATGCACCCCCCTGTGCAGGGACCCCCCCCCCCCCGGTGCAATGCACCCCGTGCACCCTGCAGGGACCCCCCCCGCGTGCAATGCACCCCCTGTGCAGGGACCCCCCCCCCCGGTGCAATGCACCCCGTGCACCCTGCAGGGACCCCCCCCCCCCGTGCAATGCACCCCCCCTGTGCAGGGACCCCCCCCCCCCCCCCGGTGCAATGCACCCCGTGCACCCTGCAGGGACCCCCCCCCCGTGCAATGCACCCCCGTGCACCCTGCAGGGACCCCCCCCCCCCCCCGTGCAATGCACCCCCCTGTGCAGGGACCCCCCCCCCCGGTGCAATGCACCCCCGTGCACCCTGCAGGGACCCCCCCCCCGTGCAATGCACCCACTGTGCAGGGACCCCCCCCCCCCCGTGCAATGCACCCCGTGCACCCTGCAGGGACCCCCCCCCCCCGTGCAATGCACCCCCTGTGCAGGGACCCCCCCCCCGGTGCAATGCACCCCGTGCACCCTGCAGGGACCCCCCCCCCCGTGCAATGCACCCCCTGTGCAGGAACCCCCCCCCGATGCAATGCACCCCGTGCACTGTGTGGTGCCCCCCCCCGTGCAATGCACCCCCTGTGCAGTGACCCCCTCCCGTGCAATGCACCCTGCAGGGATTCCCCCCCCCCTCGCGGTGCAATGCACCCCATGCACCCTTCAGGCCCCCCCCGTGCAATGCACCCCCCATGCAATGACCCCCTGCATGCGATCCCCCCCCCCGTGCAATGACCCCTCCCATGCAGGATCTGCCCCTGCAATGCCCCCCCCCACCACGTTGCACGCTGCAGCACCCATGCGACACCATTGCCATGTCTCCCCACCCCCCCCCCCGCCACCTCCATAGGGCCGGGCTGGGAGGGGGGTGTGGAGGGGGGCTGGGATGTGGGTTCGCCGGATGGGATCCTGCCGGGGACCTCGGATCCCATCGCATCCCGCCGGGGCGTTTGGATCCCGTCAGGTCTTGTCAGACCCTATCTGGCAGCTCAGATCCTGCCGGATCCCATCAGATCCCACCAGATCCCATCTGGGAGCTCGGAGGCTGCTGGGGAGATCAGAGATCAGATCCCACCTCAGAGCTCAGATCCCACAGATCCCAATGGGGGAGCTCAGATCCCATTAGATCAGGAACTCGGATTCTTCCGGAGCTTGCCGAGGAGCGTCAATCCTGCCAGATCCATCCAGAAACCTAAATCCCACTAGGATCCTGCTTGGATCCTATCTGGGAGCTTGAATCCTGTTAGGATCCTGCTCAGATCCCACCTGGGAGCTCAGGATTCCCTCACATCCCATCTAGAAGCTCAGATCCCATCCGGGAGCTCAAATCTGCTTGGATCCTGCTTGGATCGCATCCGGGAGCTTGAATCCCACTAGGATCCTGCTCAGGTCCCATCTGGGAGCTCAGGATCCCCTCAGATCCCATCTAGAAGCTCGACCCCATCTGGGAGCTCAGAGCCCCACTAGGATCCTGCTCAAATCCCATCTGGGAGCTCAGGTCCTGCTGGGGAGCTCAGATCCCATAAGGATCCTGCTTGAATCCCCTCAGATTCCATCTGGAAGCTCAAATCCCACTAGGATCCTGCTCGGATCCTCTCTGGGAGCTCAGGATCCGCTCAAATCCCACCTGGAAGCTTGAAACCTGCTCAGATCCCCTCAGATCCCACCTGGAAGCTCAGATCCCATCCAGGAGCTTGAATCCCACGACGATCCTGCTCGGATCCCCTCAGATTCTGCCTGGGAGCTCAGGACCCTGCTCAGATCCGATCTGGAAGCTCAAATCCCACTAGGATCCTGTTCGGATCCCAGCTGGGAGCTCAGGATCCTCTCAGATCCAATCTGGGAGCTTGAATCCCATCTGGGAGCTTGGATCCGCTACGATCCTGCTCAGATCCCCTCAGATTCTACAGGATCCTGCTCAGGTCCCATCTGGGAGCTTGGATTCTGCTTGGATCCCACTCGGATCTCCTCAGATCCTATCTGGGAGCTCAGAGCCCTTAGGATCCTGCTCAAATCCTATCTGGGAGCTCAGGATCCTCTCAGATCCCATCTGGGAGCTCAGATCCTGCCGAAGAGCTTGGATCCCATGACGATCCTGCTTGGATCTCCTCAGGTCCTGTCTGAGAGCTCAGATTCTGCCCGGGAGCTTGAATCCCATAAGGATCCTGCTCGAATCCCCTCAGATCCCATCTGGGAGCTCAGATCCACTAGGATCCTGCTCAAATCCTACCTAGGAGCTCAGAATCCTCTCAGATCCCACCTGAGAGTTCAGCTCCCATCCGGAGCTCAGATCCCGCTACAATCCCACTGAGATCTCCTCAGATCCCACCTGGGAGCTCACATCCCACTAGGATCCTGCTCGGGTCCCATCGGGCAGCTCAGATCCTGCTCAGGTCCCACCTGGGAGCTCACATCCCACTAGGATCCTGCTCAGGTCCCATCAGGGAGCTCAGATCCCACTAGGATCCTGCTCAGGTCCCATCAGGGAGCTCAGATCTCCACTAGGATCCTGCTCGGGTCCCATCAGGGAGCTCACATCCACTAGGATCCTGCTCGGGTCCCATCGGGGAGCTCACATCCCACTAGGATCCTGCTTGGGTCCCATCTGGGAGCTTGGATCCCACTTGGATCCCACTCAGATCCCCTCAGGTCCCATCTGGGAGCTCAGATCCCACTAGGATCCTGCTCGGGTCCCATCGGGGAGCTCAGATTCCGTTTGGATCCTGCTTGGGTCCTATTGGGGAGCTCAGATCCCGCTCGGGTCCCATCGGGAGCTCAGATCCCACTCGGATCCCCTCAGTTCCCATCTGGGAGCTCAGATCCCACTAGGATCCTGCTCGGGTCCCATCGGGGAGCTCAGATTCCGTTTGGATCCTGCTTGGGTCCTATTGGGGAGCTCAGATCCCGCTCGGGTCCCATCGGGGAGCTCAGATCCCACTCGGATCCCCTCAGTTCCCATCTGGGAGCTCAGATCCCACTAGGATCCTGCTCGGGTCCCATCTGGGAGCTTGGATTCCGCTTGGATCCCACTCGGATCCCCTCAGGTCCCACCTGGGAGCTCAGAGCCCACTAGGATCCTGCTCAAATCCTATCTGGGAGCTCAGGATCCTCTCAGATCCCACCTGGGAGATCAGATCCCACTAGGATCCTGCTCGGATCCCATTGGGGAGCTTGGGTCCCGCTCGGATCCTGCTCAGATCCCCTCAGATCCCATCTGGGAGCTCAGGTCCCGCTAGGATCCTGCTCGGCTCCGACGCCATCCCGAGGCTCAGCTCCCGCCCGGGATCTCGGGATCCCTCCTGGGGCGCCCGCCCCAGCCGCGGCCTAGCGGGCCCCCGCCGAGCCAGGCCTGGAGTAGCGCGGCGCCGCAAGGGCCGCCGGGAAGCGCAGGGCGAGGCGAGGCGGAAGCGGCGGCAAGGAGGGGGGATACATCCCGGCATGCCTCGCGCGCGCGCGCGGGGAGGGGCGGAAAGGCAGGTGGGAGGCGCAAAGGCCGCTGGGACGCGTTGCCTGTGGCGGCAGTGGGGGACTACAAGTCCCGGCGTGTCCCCGCGGCGCGGGCCGGATATCCGGTGCGGCGGCGGCGCGGGGGGGCGGCGGCGGCCTGACAGGGACGGGACCACTATGGTGAGGCGCGGGGGCCGCTGTGGGGGTCCCGGGTGGGGCGGAGGGGGGGGGGGTCACAGCTTGGGGGACCCCCCCTTATTGGGGGGGTGGCATTGGGGTGTCCATTGAGGGGGTGGGAATGGCTTTGGGGGGCCCCCGTGGGGCGCCGCATATGGGGGGGGTCGTGTAGGGTGTCGCCATGGCGGGGGGGGGCTGGTGAGGGGGCCCTATGGGGAGGGGGAGGGATATTGGGGTGCCCCATGGGTGGGGGTCGAGGCTTGAAGACCCCCCCCCACTGCATCCGTATGGGTGGGGGGGATATTGGGGTGCCCCGTGGGTGGGGGTCGAGGGCTTGGAGAACCCCCCCCGGCATCCGTATGGGTGGGGGGATATTGGGGTGCCCCGTGGGTGGGGGTCGAGGCTTGAAAGACCCCCCCACGGCATCCGTATGGGGTGGGGGGGATATTGGGGTGCCCCGTGGGTGGGGGTCGAGGCTTGAAGATCCCCCCACGGCATCCGTATGGGTTGGGGGGGATATTGGGGTGCCCCGTGGGTGGGGGTCGAGGCTTGGAGACCCCCCACGGCATCCGTATGGGTGTGGGGGGATATTGGGGTGCCCCGTGGGTGGGTGTCGAGGCTTGAAGACCCCCCACGCATCCGTATGGGTGGGGGGGATATTGGGGTGCCCCGTGGGTGGGGGTCGAGGCTTGGAGACCCCCCCCCACTGCATCCGTATGGGTGGGGGGGATATTGGGGTGCCCCGTGGGTGGGGGTCGAGGCTTGGAGAACCCCCCCACTGCATCCATATGGGTGGGGGGGATATTGGGGTGCCCCGTGGGTGGGGGTCGAGGCTTGAAGACCCCCCCCCCCACGGCATCCGTATGGGTGGGGGGATATTGGGGTGCCCCGTGGGTGGTGGTGGGCGGGGGGGGCATCTTGGGCGACCTCCCTTGTAGGGTGCTTATGGGTGGGGGGGGGGCGGCGGCAGCTCCGGAAAAAAGCAGAGCCCCCCCCCCCCCCTTCCCCAGGAAAAAAAAAACGGGGAAGCGAAACCGGGGGGGGGGGGTGGGGGGGGTGGGGGGGGGAACCCAGGGAGCGGCGCGGCCGGCGGCTCCCGGGAAACCCCGCGGGGTCGCGGCCTTCCCGCCCCCCCCCCCCCCCGAGCTTTCCCGTCTCACTGACGGCTTCCCTTTTTTTCCCCCTATCTTATTTATTTTTCCAACTTTCCTTATTTTTCCGACTTTTATTGTTCTTTTCCTATTTTTTCCAACTTTTATTCTTCTTTTTTTCCTTATTTTTCAACCTTGCTTGATTTTTGCGACTTTTATTCTTCTCCCTTTTCTTATTTTTCCGACTTTCTTCTTTTTTTCCTTCTTATTTTTCCGGCCTTTCTATTTATCCGACTTTTTATTCTTCTCCCTTTTCTTATTTTTCTGACTTTTATTCTTCTTCCTTTCTAATTTTTCCAACCTTTCTTATTTATCCGACTTTTATTCTTCTCCCTTTTCTTATTTTCTGACTTTTATTCTTCTTCCTTTCTAATTTTTCCAACCTTTCTTATTTTTCCGACTTTTATTCTTTTTCCTTTTCTGACTTTTATACTTCTCCCTTACTTATTTTTCCCATCTTTCCTACTTTTCCGACTTTTATCTTCTTCTCTTTTTTTCTTCTCCCTTCCCTATTTTCCCGCTCTCTTTCTTCTCCCTCCTTGTTTTCCCTGATTTTTAGTTCTCAATCTAACGGTTTCCTGCCTTTTTTCCGCCTTCGCTCGCTCCGGATAGATTCGCTTCATCCTCATCCAGAACCGGGCCGGCAAAACCCGCTCTGGCCAAGTGGTACATGCAGTTCGAACGATGACGAGAAGCAGAAGCTCATCGAGGAGGTTCACGCCGTCGTCACCGTCCGCGACGCCAAACACACCAATTTCGTGGAGGTAACGAGCCCGGTTCGCCGCAGCGCTCCGATCGATCCGACGGGATCCGACCGCGCGCCGATCGCCCCGCCGCTTCCGGAGCGGCTTTGCCGGCGCCGCCGAGCTTTCGCCGGAGCGGCTTCGGCCCCCGCTGGCGCGGCTCCTTCCGACGGCCCCCTTTTCCTCCCCCAAAACGGCGGTTTTAGCCCCGAAACCGCCCCCTCCCAGTTCTCCCAGTTGCCTTTTCTTCTCCTCCCAGTTTCGCAACTTCAAGATCATTTACCGGCGCTACGCGGGGGCTTTACTTCTGCATCTGCGTCGACGTCACCGACAACAACCTGGCCTATCTCGAAGCCATCCACAACTTCGTGGAGGTGAGGCGGGGGAGGGGGGTTAATTAGCCACCCGCGCTAACGATCCCGGGCTGGAATTGCCGCCGGGGCTTGAAATCCCAGTATGGGACTGGGTGGAGGGACTGGGAGGAGGTGATGGGCGGTGGGAGGTTTCGCTGGTGCGAACGGATCCCGGCGCTCGCGCTGGAGAGGTCGGATCGCGTCCGGGGGGGGGGGTTAGATCCTATCCAGGAGCTCGGATCTCCTTGGATCCCACCTGGGAGCTTGGATCCCCCTCAGATCCCATCCGGAAGCTTGGATACGGCTGGATCCCATTATGGAGTTTGGGTGCCGCGTGGGGAGCTCCAGATCCCGGCAGATCCAGCTGGGGAGCCTGGATCCCATCTCGGAGTTCAGATCCCATGGG
Source organism: Rhea pennata (assembly GCF_028389875.1). Lineage (NCBI taxonomy): Eukaryota > Metazoa > Chordata > Aves > Rheiformes > Rheidae > Rhea > Rhea pennata. The sequence goes on along the minus strand of NW_026907589.1, from coordinate 1,096 downwards.
GGAGCTGGAATCCCCTCGGATCCTGTTTAGGAGCTTGGATCTCACCGCAGAGCTCGGGAACCCGTTTGGGGACTCGGATCCCATCAGAATCCCACCGGGGAGCTCCAAGCCCATCGGGTCCTGTCCTGAGCTCGGTTCCGCTCAGATCCAGCCCTGGGACTCGGATCCCTCTGGATCCATGTAGGAGCTGAGAAGTTCAGATCCTGCCAGATCCCATTTAGGAGTTAAGATCCCGCTAGGAGCTTGGATCCTATCTAGGATCTCTTTTTTTTTTTTCATCGAATCCCACCAGGGAGCTCCGGTCCCATCCGGAAGGTCGAATCTCCTCCAGTCCCACCGGGGAGCTCGGATTCCCCTTTGATCCCACCCGGGAGCTCGGATCCCCTCGGATCCACCTGGGAGCCCAGGTCCTGCCAGTGAGATCAGATCGCATTTAGGAGCTCGGATCCCACCTGGGAGCTCTGATCCCCCCTGGGAGCCCAGGTCCTGCCAGTGAGATCAGATCGCATTTAGGAGCTCAGATCCCATCAGATCCCACCGGGGAGATCCAATCCCATCAGATCTGCTGGGGAGCTCAGTTCCGGTAAGATCCCCACCAGGAGCTCGGATCCTGTCAGATCCCAACAGGAGATCGGATGCCCCTCTGATCCCGTCAGATCCTGATGGGGGATCTCAGATCTGATAAGATCCCAACAGGGAGATCAGGTCCTTCTACAGAGCATTGGATCCTGTCGGATCCCACCGGAGAGCGCCAACCCTATCAGATCCTGACGGGGAGCTGGGATCCCCTTGGATCCCACCTGGAAGCTTGGGCTCTGCAAGGAGCTTAGATCCCATCTGGGAGCTGGGATCCCCTCGGATCCTGCCTGGAAGCTTGGGCTCTGCCAAGGAACCTGTCAGGTCCCGTCTAGGAGCTGGGATCCCCTCGGATCCCACCTGGATCTTGGGCTCTGCCAAGGAGCCTGTCTAGGAGCTGGGATCCCATTGGCTCCCATCTAGGAGCTGGGGATCCCCTTGGATCCCACCTGGAAGCTTGGGGCTCTGCCAGGAACCTGTCAGGTCCCGTCTAGGAGCTGGGATCCCCTTGGATCCCACC